>NC_053496.1:190177373-190265512 GCF_905171775.1 Rana temporaria
CAGGTGTACATAAACTGACCGCTCCATACTTTAGAGAGATGTACACACACACACAAGCCAATCAGGAGAGAGTAGACGGCACACACAGATTATAGGATGAGGCCGTACTACAAACATCCACCCAACATTAGAGAAAGGATGAGTAGCGTCCAGTAGGGTAGCTTAGTGTAGTCAGTGTAGGTCCTGCCCTAGAAGAGTCTACCTTGGCGCGGTGGGCAGGCTTGGGATCTCTTGGTCAGAAGAGTGTCAGCCAATGGGGCGAGAGGATCGCTCGATCGTCACTTCTGGCCAATTGATTTTACTAAAGGACTCTTGGGGTTATTCCGAGTATATAGAGATGGAAAAGGAAACAATGGGGCAGATTCACAGCGAGAGTGCGCCGGTTACTGATACGCCGGCGTACTTTCAGATTTCCCGCGTCGTATCTTTCGTTGGAATCCTCAAACCAAGATACGACGCCATTTGGGTTCGATCCGACAGGCGTACGGCTTCGGATCTTAGATGCAATACTTCGGCGCCCGCTGGGTGGAGTTTGCGTCGTTTTCCACGTCAGGTATGCAAATGAGCTTTATCCGACGATCCACGAACGTACGCGCGTCCGTCGCATTCTCTTACGTCGTCTCTAGTCGGCTTTTACCGACGATCCACGAACGTACGCGCGTCCGTCGCATTCTCTTACGTCGTCTCTAGTCGGCTTTTTTCCGGCGTAGGGTTAAAGCTGCTATTTCGTGGCGTATAGATAGACTTGCCATGTTAAAGTATGGCCGTCGTTCCCGCGTCAAAATTAGAATTTTTTTTTTGCGCAAGTCGTCCGTGAATAGGGATGGACTTAAGTCACGTCGAAGTTCTAAAAATGACGTCATTGCGCGCAAAGCACGGCGGGAAATTTCCATACGGAGCATGCGCAGTACGATCGGCGCGGGAACGCGCCTAATTTAAATGATCCACGCCCCCTACCCGGATCATTTGAATTAGGCGGGCTTGCGCCGGGGAATTTACGATACGCCGCCGCAACTTTACAGGCAAGTTCTTTGTGAATCAAGCACTTGCCCGTAAAACTTGCGTCGGCGTAACGTAAATGTGATACGTTACGCCGCCGCAGATCTACCTGAATCTGCCCCAATGTGTCCGGATCCAGAATTCTACTTTCATAAACACAATAAAAATGTTGTATTGCTTCTTCTTTTATGTAACCCTTTCATGATCGGGGGGTCATTACCCCTTGGATGCCCAGGCCACATTTACAAGGCTGGAAGGGGCTCTATGCGCGACTGTGGGGGAGGGGAGGTGTAATAGACAAAGACATGATACTGAAGAGCATCTCATTATCAATGACTTACCGGAGATCGAAGCCCCCGCAGCCGTTCCTCAGACATCTCTCCCGGAGCCACTTCCGGGTATTGCGGGCTCCGGAGCCGAGATGACGTCACTCCCGCGCATGCGCACGCCAGAGTCTCCGGTAACGGCGCCCTCACTGAAGCAGCGGCACGTACGGCAGTTTTCTGCAGCGCGCATGTGCCGACCACATCGGAAAATACAGGAGAGATCTCCTAAACCAGTGATGGGGAACCTGGACACCCGGAGGTTTTGGAACTACATTTCCCATGATGCTCTTGCACTCTGCAGGGTAGTGGAGCATCATGGGAAATGTAGGAGGTGCCGAGGTTCCCCATCACTGTCCTAAAGCGTTCCGGAGTGCGAGATATCCGGGGAGCGACAGGTCTATTGTAAGGGGTTATGTGTCCTCGCCATGTATGTACTGACACGCCCCTTATGGGACACGCCCCTTATGTGACGGGAGGGACACGCCCCTTATGTGACGGGAGGGACACGCCCCTTATGTGACGGGAGGGACACGCCCCCTTATGTGACGGGAGTGACACGCCCCTTATGTGACGGGAGTGACACGCCCCTTATGTGACGGGAGGGACACGCCCCTTATGTGACAGGAGTGACACGCCTCTTATGTGACGGGAGTGACACGCCCCTTATGTGACGGGAGGGACACGCCCCTTATGTGACAGGAGTGACACGCCCCTTATGTGACGGAAGGGACACGCCCCTTATGTGACGGGAGGGACACGCCCCTTATGTGACGAGAGTGAAACGCCCTTATGTGACGGGAGTGACACGCCCCTTATGTGACAGGAGGGACACGCCCCTTATGTGACGGGAGTGACACGCCCCTTATGTGACGGGAGTGACACGCCCCTTATGTGACGGGAGTGACACGCCCCTTATGTGACAGGAGTGACACGCCCCTTATGTGACGGGAGTGACACGCCCCTTATGTGACGGGAGGGACACGCCCCTTATGTGACAGGAGTGACACGCCCCTTATGTGACGGAAGGGACACGCCCCTTATGCGACGGGAGGGACACGCCCCTTATGTGACGGGAGTGACATGCCCCTTATGTGACGGGAGTGACACGCCCTTATGTGACAGGAGCGACACGCCCCTTATGTGACACGCCCCTTATGTTACGGGAGTTACACGCCCCTTATGTGACGGGAGTGACACGCCCCTTATGTGACGGGAGTGACACACCCCTTATGCGACGGGAGGGACACGCCCCTTATGTGACGGGAGTGACACGCCCCTTATGTGACGGGAGGGACACGCCCTTGTGTGACGGGATGGACACGCCCCTTATGTGACGGGAGTGACACGCCCCTTATGTGATGGGAGTGACACGCCCCTTATGTGACGGGAGTGACACGCCCCTTAATTGACAGGAGTGACATGCCCCTTATGTGACGGGAGTGACACGCCCCTTATGTGACGGGAGTGACACGCCCCTTATGTGATAGGAGTGACACGCCCCTTATGTGACGGGAGTTACACGCCCCTTATGTGACGGGAGTGACGCGCCCCTTATGTGACGGGAGTGACACGCCCCTTATGTGACGGGAGTGACACACCCCTTATGTGACGGGAGGGACACGCCCTTGTGTGACGGGAGGGACACGCCCCTTATGTGACGGGAGGGACACGCCCCTTATGTGACGGGAGGGACACGCCCTTGTGTGACGGGAGGGACACGCCCCTTATGTGACGGGAGGGACACGCCCCTTATGTGACGGGAGTGACACGCCCCTTATGTGACAGGAGTGACACGCCCCTTAATTGACAGGAGTGACGCGCCTTTCCGGAAGGTGCCGTTTGGCTCCGGCGCCCCCCACCCACCTCAGGCCATACGTGGTACTGCACACCGCTCTGGCCGGTATCCTGCCCGTTTTGCGAGACAACGCTCCGAGTTAGGATTTTTTAAATACACAGCGCTCGTATTGCGAAATGCTTGTTAACCGCGTCACTCGCAATCCGAGGGTCCACTGCGTTTGTGTTTTCTCGCTATAAATGCAAACTATTGAGACCATGGAGGGAGGATTTCTTCCGGCAGCAGAACAGAACAAAGCCTCCAATTTTTAGTGGGGTGTGAACGGGTTAGATCCCTCGAAAATTCCTCTCTGGGCCCCCATTGCGGAGGCTCCCCTCACTTCCTGTGGTGTCAGTAGGACAGGAAGTGAGCATAATCTCTCCAATAGCAATACAAGAGGTGTGACAGACTCCCCCGGGGCAGAGGGGACTGAATGCTGGCCTCTTGCCTCCCGATCATGGGCCCTGGCATTGTGAGGTGTGACAGACTCCCCCGGGGCAGAGGGGACTGAATGCTGGCCTCTTGCCTCCCGATCATGGGCCCTGGCATTGTGAGGTGTGACAGACTCCCCCGGGGCAGAGGGGACTGAATGCTGGCCTCTTGCCTCCCGATCATGGGCCCTGGCATTGTGAGGTGTGACAGACTCCCCCGGGGCAGAGGGGACTGAATGCTGGCCTCCCGATCATGGGCCCTGGCATTGTGAGGTGTGACAGACTCCCCCGGGGCAGAGGGGACTGAATGCTGGCCTCCCGATCATGGGCCCTGGCATTGTGAGGTGTGACAGACTCCCCCGGGGCAGAGGGGACTGAATGCTGGCCTCTTGCCTCCCGATCATGGGCCCTGGCATTGTGAGGTGTGACAGACTCCCCCGGGGCAGAGGGGACTGAATGCTGGCCTCTTGCCTCCCGATCATGGGCCCTGGCATTGTGAGGTGTGACAGACTCCCCCGGGGCAGAGGGGACTGAATGCTGGCCTCTTGCCTCCCGATCATGGGCCCTGGCATTGTGAGGTGTGACAGACTCCCCCGGGGCAGAGGGGACTGAATGCTGGCCTCTTTCCCACCGATCATGGGCCCTGGCATTGTGAGGTGTGACAGACTCCCCCGGGGCAGAGGGGACTGAATGCTGGCCTCCCGCCCACCGATCATGGGCCCTGGCATTGTGAGGTGTGACAGACTCCCCCGGGGCAGAGGGGACTGAATGCTGGCCTCTTGCCTCCCGATCATGGGCCCTGGCATTGTGAGGTGTGACAGACTCCCCCGGGGCAGAGGGGACTGAATGCTGGCCTCCCGATCATGGGCCCTGGCATTGTGAGGTGTGACAGACTCCCCCGGGGCAGAGGGGACTGAATGCTGGCCTCCCGATCATGGGCCCTGGCATTGTGAGGTGTGACAGACTCCCCCGGGGCAGAGGGGACTGAATGCTGGCCTCTTGCCTCCCGATCATGGGCCCTGGCATTGTGAGGTGTGACAGACTCCCCCGGGGCAGAGGGGACTGAATGCTGGCCTCTTGCCTCCCGATCATGGGCCCTGGCATTGTGAGGTGTGACAGACTCCCCCGGGGCAGAGGGGACTGAATGCTGGCCTCTTGCCTCCCGATCATGGGCCCTGGCATTGTGAGGTGTGACAGACTCCCCCGGGGCAGAGGGGACTGAATGCTGGCCTCCCGATCATGGGCCCTGGCATTGTGAGGTGTGACAGACTCCCCCGGGGCAGAGGGGACTGAATGCTGGCCTCCCGATCATGGGCCCTGGCATTGTGAGGTGTGACAGACTCCCCCGGGGCAGAGGGGACTGAATGCTGGCCTCTTGCCTCCCGATCATGGGCCCTGGCATTGTGAGGTGTGACAGACTCCCCCGGGGCAGAGGGGACTGAATGCTGGCCTCTTGCCTCCCGATCATGGGCCCTGGCATTGTGAGGTGTGACAGACTCCCCCGGGGCAGAGGGGACTGAATGCTGGCCTCTTGCCTCCCGATCATGGGCCCTGGCATTGTGAGGTGTGACAGACTCCCCCGGGGCAGAGGGGACTGAATGCTGGCCTCTTGCCTCCCGATCATGGGCCCTGGCATTGTGAGGTGTGACAGACTCCCCCGGGGCAGAGGGGACTGAATGCTGGCCTCTTTCCCACCGATCATGGGCCCTGGCATTGTGAGGTGTGACAGACTCCCCCGGGGCAGAGGGGACTGAATGCTGGCCTCCCGCCCACCGATCATGGGCCCTGGCATTGTGAGGTGTGACAGACTCCCCCGGGGCAGAGGGGACTGAATGCTGGCCTCTTTCCCACCGATCATGGGCCCTGGCATTGTGAGGTGTGACAGACTCCCCCGGGGCAGAGGGGACTGAATGCTGGCCTCCCGCCCACCGATCATGGGCCCTGGCATTGTGAGGTGTGACAGACTCCCCCGGGGCAGAGGGGACTGAATGCTGGCCTCTTTCCCACCGATCATGGGCCCTGGCATTGTGAGGTGTGACAGACTCCCCCGGGGCAGAGGGGACTGAATGCTGGCCTCTTGCCTCCCGATCATGGGCCCTGGCATTGTGAGGTGTGACAGACTCCCCCGGGGCAGAGGGGACTGAATGCTGGCCTCCCGATCGTGGGCCCTGGCATTGTGAGGTGTGACAGACTCCCCCGGGGCAGAGGGGACTGAATGCCGGCCTCTTGCCTCCCGATCATGGGCCCTGGCATTGTGAGGTGTGACAGACTCCCCCGGGGCAGAGGGGACTGAATGCTGGCCTCTTTCCCACCGATCATGGGCCCTGGCATTGTGAGGTGTGACAGACTCCCCCGGGGCAGAGGGGACTGAATGCTGGCCTCTTTCCCACCGATCATGGGCCCTGGCATTGTGAGGTGTGACAGACTCCCCCGGGGCAGAGGGGACTGAATGCTGGCCTCCCGCCCACCGATCATGGGCCCTGGCATTGTGAGGTGTGACAGACTCCCCCGGGGCAGAGGGGACTGAATGCTGGCCTCTTTCCCACCGATCATGGGCCCTGGCATTGTGAGGTGTGACAGACTCCCCCGGGGCAGAGGGGACTGAATGCTGGCCTCCCGCCCACCGATCATGGGCCCTGGCATTGTGAGGTGTGACAGACTCCCCCGGGGCAGAGGGGACTGAATGCTGGCCTCTTGCCTCCCGATCATGGGCCCTGGCATTGTGAGGTGTGACAGACTCCCCCGGGGCAGAGGGGACTGAATGCTGGCCTCCCGATCGTGGGCCCTGGCATTGTGAGGTGTGACAGACTCCCCCGGGGCAGAGGGGACTGAATGCTGGCCTCCCGATCATGGGCCCTGGCATTGTGAGGTGTGACAGACTCCCCCGGGGCAGAGGGGACTGAATGCTGGCCTCCCGATCATGGGCCCTGGCATTGTGAGGTGTGGGCCTGGGGGACCCCTGAGGTTACTTTGGATTCAGGTCCATGTCCCCCCAAGACACACGGACTCTGGGAACCCTGTATATGTCATATTAGAAATGGTGACCGATTCCTAGCGTTGGGGCACATCCTGTTAGGAGACGCCGATGTCACCTCCAGCCACATGTCTGGCTGTTGTCTTCTATAATGTAAATGAGTCTAGTGTGACTTCTAAGGATCTTTCCCCCATTGTTGGTTGTGCTAATTAACCCTGCAATTGTATGAAGGAGTTCTGTGTTGATATGTACGATGATGTGTATTGTAGTTAGGGAGTCACAACGGCTGCTTTAAGGGATTAGTTAATTAGCTCATGTTAATTGATGTTTCTGGTTACAGGTGTATTGTTAGAGTAATATGAGCAGAAGGGGGGAACTTCCTCTTCTACTGTATATAAGACTTCTAATAAACAGTCCATGTTCAGCAATCACACGAGTCTCGTCTTGTTTTGTGCTTGTGAGTGGTTGGAATATCTGATATCTATATTCAGACTGGAGGAAGTGGGATATGACGAAAGCACTTAAGCGGAGTGTGGGAGGTTTCGTTACGGGGGGCAAATCCACGTTAATGGTCATGGGAAAGGTGGGCAACTCCACGTTAATGGTCAGTGGGAAAGGTGGGCAGATCCATATTGCTACCTTTATTATACTGATTGGAAAAAGCTTTTGATCCCACACCCAACCCCCCCCCCCCCCGTTCAATACCTGATCTCAAGTCCAAACCCAATCCCAAACTTAATCTCAGACCTGATCCTGAACCCAATCTCAGACCTGATCCTAAACCCAATCTCAGACCTGATCCTGCACCCAATCTCAGACCTGATCCTGCACTCGCTCTCAGACCTGATCCTGCACCCAATCTCAGACCTGATCCTGCACCCAATCTCAGACCTGATCCTGCACTCACTCTCAGAACTGATCCAGAACCCAATCTCAGACCTGATCCAGAACCCAATCTCAGACCTTATCCTGCACCCAATCTCAGACCTGATCCTGCACCCAATCTCAGACCTGATCCTGCACTCACTCTCAGAACTGATCCAGAACCCAATCTCAGACCTGATCCAGAACCCAATCTCAGACCTGATCCTGCACCCAATCTCAGACCTGATCCTGCACCCAATCTCAGACCTGATCCTGCACTCACTCTCAGAACTGATCCAGAACCCAATCTCAGACCTGATCCAGAACCCAATCTCAGACCTGATCCTGCACCCAATCTCAGACCTGATCCTGCACTCGCTCTCAGACCTGATCCTGCACTCGCTCTCAGACCTGATCCTGCACTCGCTCTCAGACCTGATCCTGCACTCGCTCTCAGACCTGATCCAGAACCCAATCTCAGACCTGATCCTGCACTCACTCTCAGAACTGATCCAGAACCCAATCTCAGACCTGATCCAGAACCCAATCTCAGACCTGATCCTGCACCCAATCTCAGACCTGATCCTGCACTCGCTCTCAGACCTGATCCTGCACTCGCTCTCAGACCTGATCCTGCACTCGCTCTCAGACCTGATCCTGCACCCGCTCTCAGACCTGATCCTGAACCCAATCTCAGACCTGATCCTGAACCCAATCTCAGACCTGATCCTGCACCCACTCTCAGACCTGATCCTGCACCCACTCTCAGACCTGATCCTGCACCCACTCTCAGACCTGTTCCTGCACTCGCTCTCAGACCTGATCCTGCACTCGCTCTCAGACCTGATCCTGCACTTGCTCTCAGACCTGATCCTGCACCCAATTTCAGACCTGATCCTGAACCCAATTTCAGACCTGATCCTGAACCCAATCTCAGACCTGATCCTGCACTCGCTCTCAGACCTGATCCTGCACTCACTCTCAGACCTGATCCTGCACTCGCTCTCAGACCTGATCCTGCACTCGCTCTCAGACCTGATCCTGCACCCAATCTCAGACCTGATCCTGCACCCACTCTCAGACCTGATCCTGCACCCAATCTCAGACCTGATCCTGCACCCACTCTCAGACCCGATCCTGGACCCAATCTCAGACCTGATCCTGCACTTCACTCTCAGACCTGACCCCAATACCAGAACCCAAGTTTGATCCCATACGCCACATGCTTTTCACTTTTAATTTATGTTGTGACTGATAAGGCAGGAGAGCTGTGCTGTCATTCACAACAACACAAGCCCACAACACACAGCAATCTACTACACTATTAGTTGGTGTAGTCTGTAGTGTATTCCATAGCTTAGTGTAGTCTTTGGTGTGGTTCCTGGCATGGTCTCCAGCGTAGTCTCTGGCACGGTCTCCAGCTTCGTCTTTAGGGTAATCTCCGGCATGGTTTCCAGCGTAGTCTCTAGTGTGGTTTCTGGTGTAGTCTCTGGCTTAGTGTCCAGCGTCATCTTTAGTGTAGTCTCTGGTGTGGTCTCCGGCATGGTCTCCAGTGTAGTCTCTGGCGTAATCTCTAGTGTGGTTTCTGGTGTAGTCTCTGGTGTGGTCTCCGGCATGGTCTCCAGCGTAGACTCTGGTGTAGTCTCTGGCATGGTTTCCAGCGTAGTCTCTGGTGTGGTCTCCGGCATGGTTTCCAGCGTAGTCTCTGGAGTAATCTCTAGTGTGGTTTCTGGTGTAGTCTCTGGCATGGTCTCCATCGTAGTCTCTGGCATGGTCTCCATCGTAGTCTCTGGTGTGGTCTCTTGCATGGCCTCCAGCGTAGTCTTCAGTGTAATCTCTGGTGTGGTCTCTGGCATGGTCTCTAGCGTAGTCTTCAGTGTAATCTCTGGCATGGTCTCCATCCTAGTTTCTGGTGTGGTCTCCGGCATGGTCTCCAATGTAATCTCTGGTGTGGTCTCTTGCATGGCCTTCAGCGTAGTCTTCAGTGTAATCTCTGGTGTGGTCTCTTGCATGGCCTCCAGCGTAGTCTTCAGTGTAATCTCTGGCATGGTCTCCATCCTAGTTTCTGGTGTGGTCTCCGGCATGGTCTCCAGTGTAGTCTTCAGTGTAATCTCTGGTGTGGTCTCTTGCATGGTCTCCAGCGTAGTCTTCAGTGTAATCTCTGGCATGGTCTCCATCCTAGTTTCTGGTGTGGTCTCCGGCATGGTCTCCAGTGTAGTCTTCAGTGTAATCTCTGGTGTGGTCTCTTGCATGGCCTTCAGCGTAGTCTTCAGTGTAATCTCTGGTGTGGTCTCTTGCATGGCCTCCAGCGTAGTCTTCAGTGTAATCTTTGGTGTGGTCTCCGGCATAGCCTCCAGCGTAGTCTTCAGTGTAATCTCTGGTGTGGTCTCCAGCGTAGTTTTCAGTGTAATCTCTGGCATGGTCTCCATCCTAGTTTCTGGTGTGGTCTCCGGCATGGTCTCCAGTGTAATCTCTGGTGTGGTCTCTGGCATGGTTTCCAGCGTCTCCAGTCTTCGGTGTAGTCTCTTGCGTAATCTCTATTGTGGTTTCTGGTGTAGTCTCTGGCTTAGTGTCCAGTGTAGTCTCTGGTGTGGTCTCCAGCGTAGTCTACTTCTCTACTCCCAACCAAACTGTCCCCTCCCCATATGGGGTGTGTCCTCCCACCTGTGTTCTCTATTCCCAAACTGGCCCACCCCTATGGTGTGTGGCCTCCCACCTATGCTCTGTACTCCCAACCAAACTGTCCCCATCTTATATACGGTGTGCCCTCCCACCTGTGTTCTCTATTCCCAAACTGTCTCGCCCCCTATGGGGTGTCTGCTGCCACCTCAGTGTGTTCCTGTTCCTCCTGTTACATTCACCATAAAATAAACAATATGGTGGGAGCCCCTGACCCAGGGACTCCAGGCAGAGATCTCAGCCATAGATAGTCTGTCAGGTGGACCCGACACTCTCCAGCAGACATGAAACACTGAAATATCACCCCTGGGTGGAGTGACCCTTTAAAAATGAAATGTATTTATATTTTATTATTACAAAAATTCATCCTGAAATTTCCCTCCCCCATTGTGGGTGGCTCCGCCCAGTGTCAAGCCTGCTGTCTCCACTTGTAGGTCGGAGAAGCTGGAGGTCTTGGTGTGGTTGGAGCAGGAGAAGGTTCTCTCTCCATGGTAGTGTCCTGAAGATGGCTCCTCTCTGCTATAGTTTGCCCAGTGTCCAGCCTGATGGGATCACCAGTCCATCCCTGGTACACCAGTAAAGTCTCTCTTCTGGGCGGACACTCGTAGGTCGGAGAAGCTGGAGGTCTTGGTGTGGTTGTAGCAGGAAAAGGTTCTCTCTCCATGGTAGTGTCCTGAAGATGGCTCCTCTCTGCTATAGTTTGCTCAGTGTCCAGCCTGATGGGATCACCAGTCCATATTTGGTACACCAGTAAAGTCTCTCTTCTGGGTGGACACTCGTAGGTCAGAGAAGCTGGAGGTCTTGGTGTGGTTGTAGCAGGAGAAGGTTCTCTCTCCATGGTAGTGTCCTTAAGATGGCTCCTCTCTGCTATAGTTTGCCCAGTGTCCAGCCTGATGGGATCACCAGTCCATCCCTAGCACACCAGTAAAGTCTCTCTTCTGGGTGGACACTCGTAGGTCGGAGAAGCTGGAGGTCTTGGTGTGGTTGTAGCAGGAGAAGGTTCTCTCTCCATGATAGTGTCCTGAAGATGGCTCCCCTCTGCTATAGTTTGCCCAGTGTCCAGCCTGATGGGATCACCAGTCCATCCCTGGTACACCAGTAAAGTCTCTCTTCTGGGTGGACACTCGTAGGTCGGAGAAGCTGGAGGTCTTGGTGTGGTTGTAGCAGAAGAAGGTTCTCGTTGGGATGGTGACAGGAAGATAGTTTGCCCAGTGTCCAGCCTGATGGGATCACCAGTCCATCCCTAGCACACCAGTAAAGTCTCTCTTCTGGGTGGACACTCGTAGGTCGGAGAAGCTGGAGGTCTTGGTGTTGTAGCAGAAGAAGGTTCTCTTTGGGATGGTGACAGGAAGATAGTTTGCCCAGTGTCCAGCCTGATGGGATCACCAGTCCATCCCTAGCACACCAGTAAAGTCTCTCTTCTGGGTGGACACTCGTAGGTCGGAGAAGCTCTAGGTCTTGGTGTGGTTGTAGCAGAAAAAGGTTCTCTTTGGGATGGTGACAGGAAGATGGTTGGCCCATTGTCCTGCCTGATGGGAGAACCATGTATATACCAGTCTATCCCAGGCACTCCAGTAAAGAGTCTCTTCTGCGTGGACACTCGTAGGTTGGAGCAGAAGTTGTAGCTCTTGGTGTAAGTGGATCAGGTTCTCTCTCTGGAGAATGATGCTGTTAGGCCGAGCTGCCCCAATCATACCGTTTCATACTCTGGACAGTCAAGCGTCTCCTGCCCAGTGTGGGTGGACTGATGGGCCAGGAGGTGTCTGTGCTGCTTGAAGCCCCGACCACACTCCGCACACTGGAAATTCCTTCCATCTCTCCGGTGCTCCTTTTCGTGTCTGATGTACTGTGACTTCTGGGAGAAGCACTCCCCACACTCGGAGCAGGAGAACTGTTTGTCCAGGGTGGCATGACTGGCCTGGTGGCGGATGAGCTGGGTGTAGTGGACAAAGAGCTCCCCGCAGTCGGGACAGGAGTAGGGCTTTTCCCCAGTGTGGACTCGCTGGTGTTTGATGAGGTTGGAGCTGGTGCTGAAGTATTTGCCGCAGTCGGAGCAGTAGAAGGGCTTCTCACCGGTGTGGACTCGTTGGTGGATAGTGAGCGTGGTCTTTCGGTTAAAGCTTTTTCCACACTCTGTGCAGGCATAGGGCTTCTCGCCGGTGTGGCTCATCTGGTGAATGGCCAGGTGAACGTACTGGTTGAAGCATTTGCCACAGTTGGCGCAGGCGAAAGGTTTCTCCCCCGTGTGGGTCCTCTCGTGGATGAGGAGCTGCGACTGGTACGAGAAGCTCTTCCCGCAATGCGAACATACGTGTGGCTTCTTGCTCTTGTGGACAGTGTGGTGGTCATCCAGATCTCGCTTATTGGCAAAGCGATCGCCACACTCGTGGCACCTAAAGGTCAGCCCTTCCATGTGAGACTGAGCCCTGAAGTTTGGGTCACACGGAGTGTTACGGCTGATGAGACGTTCACCAACCTCCCTCGTCCTGGGGTAAGGCGCATACACGCCCAGAGGGGGAGCTGAGGGATAGGAGTCTATGGTGTCCT
Organism: Rana temporaria; assembly: GCF_905171775.1. Taxonomy (NCBI): domain Eukaryota; kingdom Metazoa; phylum Chordata; class Amphibia; order Anura; family Ranidae; genus Rana; species Rana temporaria. The sequence goes on from NC_053496.1 coordinate 190,190,028, forward strand.
CTTCACATGAATCTGTCCCCTCATTAGAAGTGTTATGATTGACGATCCGACCTCTGACCTCCCCTGGTTTTGGGAAATGCGAATACGCTCCATGAGATGGAGCTGAGGGACGACAGGAGTCCATGGTGTCTTCTTCACATGAATCTCTCTCATTAGGAGGGTTTCGGTTGACAAGTTCACCAACCTCCCTCATCCTGGGGTAAGGAGCATACACGCCACAAGGGGGAGCTGAGGGACGACAGGAGTCCATGGTGTCTTCTTCACATGAATCTCTCTCAGGAGGGTTTCGGTTGACGAGTTCACCAACCTCCCTCATCCTGGGGTAAGGCGCATACACGCCACAAGGGGGAGCTGAGGGACGACAGGAGTCCATGGTGTCTTCTTCACATGAATCTCTCTCATTAGGAGGGTTTCGGTTGACGAGTTCACCAACCTCCCTCATCCTGGGGTAAGGCGCATACACGCCACAAGGGGGAGCTGAGGGACGACAGGAGTCCATGGTGTCTTCACATGAATCTCTCTCCTCATTAGGAGGGTTTCGGTTGAAGAGCTCACCAACCTCCCTCGTCCTGGGGTAAGGCGCATACACACCACAAGGGGGAGCTGAGGGACGACAGGAGTCCATGGTGTCATCTTCACATGAATCTCTCTCATTAGGAGGGCTTCGGTTGACGAGTTCACCAACCTCCCCCGTCCTGGGGTAAGGCGCATACACGCCAAAAAAGGGAGCTGAGGGCCGACAGGAGTCCATGGTGTCTTCTTCACATGAATCGGTCTCCTCATTAGACGGGAGTTGTTCCGACGTGTAAATCTCATCCTCCTCACTGGAGAAGAACTCCTCCTTGACGATAATCGGAGTATACGGAATAGGATCTGAGGGTAGGGAGCCATCCTCCTCTTCCTTCACAGTCACTAAAGAATATTCCTCGGACAGAAACGCGTCGCTCTGCGGGAAATTTTCCTCCTCAGCTGACCAGGGTTCCTCTTTAATACAGGAAGGTGAAAACTGAGAGCAGTAAGTGGGCAGGTGAGCTTCAGTGAAGGTGGAATGACTTTTGTTACCCAATTGGGGTTCCTCAAGATGCCTATGTTCTGAATGAGTTGAGGGGGGCTGGGTGGCGCCATCTTGGAAATGACCTTCACATGGCACTTGAGTAGGTAGGTGAGTTGTAGGCTCAGCATGTGCTGGGGGGTCGTTGTGCCGAAGGCGCCCCCCTTCAGAAGACCCAAGCTCCTCTTTGATCACAGTTGGTGGATTTATTGTCTGATCTGCAGAGAAGAAGTCGGAGTCTCTTGGAGTCTCTACATCACAGCGCCGGGGTTCCTCTTTTATTGGAGGACTCTTCTCCAGAGGGGGAACATTCTGGATTTCTGTGGAAAGAAAGCTGGCCTCATTAGGGGGTCTCACCAGCGTACATCAATCATCATCATCGGCTCAGAAGAGACTTGGGGACAAAATGGCGTTGAGATGTAATGTAATGCTACATCCCATCTCCCCCATCCCCCCCCTCTCGTTGTGTTTAATCGTGTTGGATCACAGTACATAGACAAAGGTCTGGAGACACATCGCAGCGGGGGATGTGCAAGGAGGGGCTGCCTGCTTATAATAATCCCTTTATGTGTTTTAACTGTAGTTGTTTGAATATACAAGTGTCGAGTTCCCATTGGTTCTTCCTTGTCCCCTCCCCCCTCTATGACAAGGCTAAGGGGAGTGTCCCTGTGTTTAAAAATTAATGTTTGGTACCTAATAAACAGTTGATGCTCTGCATGTTTAACCCTCAACATCTGTGTGGCTTGCCTCGTGATTGGGGGGTTAAGGGCTGGTTGTGGCGAGTCTGCAGGCTGGGGGGTGCGTTTGGAGGACGGGAGACACAGGTCTGGCGGAGGTGCCCAGCCGGGGTATCTGAGATCCGTCACATAATCTTTCTGGGGTACAGATGCTTTCAACTTACTGGGGGGGGCATTTATTTATAGTCCTGCAGAACCCCCTGTATTGGGTCACCTCCCACTGATTGGTGGTGGGGTGTCAGGAAGATGGTGGTGGTGGAGTGTCAGGAGGATGGTGGTGGTGGAGTGTAAGGAGGATGATGGTAGTGGGGTGTCAGGAGGATGGTGGTGGTGGGGTGTCAGGAGGATGATGGTGGTGGGGTGTCAGGAGGATGATGGTGGTGGGGTGTCAGGAGGATGGTGGTGGTGGGGTGTCAGGAGGATGGTGGTGGTGGGGGTGTCAGGAGGATGATGGTGGTGGGGTGTAAGGAGGATGATGGTGGTGGGGTGCCAGGGGGATGATGGTGGTGGGGTGTCAGGAGGATGATGGTGGTGGGGGTGTCAGGAGGATGATGGTGGTGGGGGTGTCAGGAGGATGATGGTGGTGGGGTGTCAGGATGATGGTGGTGGGGGTGTCAGGAGGATGATGGTGGTGGGGGTGTCAGGAGGATGATGGTGGTGGGGGTGTCAGGAGGATGATGGTGGTGGGGTGTCAGGAGGATGATGGTCGTGGGGTGTAAGGGGGATGATGGTGGTGGGGTGTCAGGGGGATGATGGTGGTGGGGTGTCAGGAGGATGATGGTGGTGGGGTGTCAGGAGGATGATGGTGGTGGGGTGTCAAAAAGACCCCGCATCTCTCCATAAAGAGGACCTGTCACACACATTTCCTATAGACCCCTCGTGTCACCCGACAGATAAGAAGCCATTCGCACCCAGTATGGCCACCCGATCCGATCTCCGGCTCTCTATTCCAACGTATCACACTTCAGGAAACCTCATCGTTTACGAAGAAGACTTCTCTTACCAAGTGATGGAGCCGGAGGACGGACATCAGTGGCGGCGCCTTTCCTGCCCAGGTTCTTCTGCTCTTCGATGTGCCGACACACCTGAGAGGAGACACAGACACCTTATAGGAACCCGACACACAACCATACCGTCACCATCCAGACACACCCCTTGTCTGTTACTGGATAATGTCCCAGAATCCTCCTCACCTCTCCTGTCAGCAGCTCCGTGATCCGGTTGGCCAGTTCCTGAACCTCCAGCTTGAGTCTTATGGACGAAGGTCGGGAAACCTCAAGAGAACTTTTCTTCACAACAACAAAATCCTACAAAAGGAAAGCCGCGGATGAACACGGACCTCAGGCGGCAAACCCTCCTCCCAACTTCATTTCCCGCCAGGTCTGTGTGATGTCATGTGACCTCCCAGAATCCTCCTCACCCCTCCGGTCAGGTCTGTATTATTAATAGAGATAAGAGTGATGTCATGTGACCTCCCAGAATCCTCCTCACCTCTCCAGTCAGGTCTGTGTATTATTAATAGAGATAAGAGTGATGTCATGTGACCTCCCAGAATCCTCCTCACCTCTCCGGTCAGGTCTGTGTATTATTAATAGAGATAAGAGTGATGTCATGTGACCTCCCAGAATCCTCCTCACCTCTCCGGTCAGGTCTGTGTATTATTAATAGAGATAAGAGTGATGTCATGTGACCTCCCAGAATCCTCCTCACCTCTCCGGTCAGGTCTGTATTATTAATAGAGATAAGAGTGATGTCATGTGACCTCTCAGAATCCTCCTCACCTCTCCGGTCAGGTCTGTATTATTAATAGAGATAAGAGTGATGTCATGTGACCTCCCAGAATCCTCCTCACCTCTCCGGTCAGGTCTGTGTATTATTAATAGAGATAAGAGTGATGTCATGTGACCTCCCAGAATCCTCCTCACCTCTCCAGTCAGGTCTGTATTATTAATAGAGATAAGAGTGATGTCATGTGACCTCCCAGAATCCTCCTCACCTCTCCGGTCAGGTCTGTATTATTAATAGAGATAAGAGTGATGTCATGTGACCTCCCAGAATCCTCCTCACCTCTCCGGTCAGGTCTGTATTATTAATAGAGATAAGAGTGATGTCATGTGACCTCCCAGAATCCTCCTCACCTCTCCGGTCAGGTCTGTGTATTATTAATAGAGATAAGAGTGATGTCATGTGACCTCCCAGAATCCTCCTCACCCCTCCGGTCAGGTCTGTATTATTAATAGAGATAAGAGTGATGTCATGTGACCTCCCAGAATCCTCCTCACCTCTCCAGTCAGGTCTGTGTATTATTAATAGAGATAAGAGTGATGTCATGTGACCTCCCAGAATCCTCCTCACCTCTCCGGTCAGGTCTGTGTATTATTAATAGAGATAAGAGTGATGTCATGTGACCTCCCAGAATCCTCCTCACCTCTCCGGTCAGGTCTGTGTATTATTAATAGAGATAAGAGTGATGTCATGTGACCTCCCAGAATCCTCCTCACCTCTCCGGTCAGGTCTGTATTATTAATAGAGATAAGAGTGATGTCATGTGACCTCCCAGAATCCTCCTCACCTCTCCGGTCAGGTCTGTATTATTAATAGAGATAAGAGTGATGTCATGTGACCTCCCAGAATCCTCCTCACCTCTCCGGTCAGGTCTGTGTATTATTAATAGAGATAAGAGTGATGTCATGTGACCTCCCAGAATCCTCCTCACCTCTCCAGTCAGGTCTGTATTATTAATAGAGATAAGAGTGATGTCATGTGACCTCCCAGAATCCTCCTCACCTCTCCGGTCAGGTCTGTATTATTAATAGAGATAAGAGTGATGTCATGTGACCTCCCAGAATCCTCCTCACCTCTCCGGTCAGGTCTGTATTATTAATAGAGATAAGAGTGATGTCATGTGACCTCCCAGAATCCTCCTCACCTCTCCGGTCAGGTCTGTGTATTATTAATAGAGATAAGAGTGATGTCATGTGACCTCCCAGAATCCTCCTCACCTCTCCGGTCAGGTCTGTATTATTAATAGAGATAAGAGTGATGTCATATGACCTCCCAGAATCCTCCTCACCTCTCCGGTCAGGTCTGTGTATTATTAATAGAGATAAGAGTGATGTCATGTGACCTCCCAGAATCCTCCTCACCTCTCCGGTCTGTATTATTAATAGAGATAAGAGTGATGTCATGTGACCTCCCAGAATCCTCCTCACCTCTCCGGTCAGGTCTGTGTATTATTAATAGAGATAAGAGTGATGTCATGTGACCTCCCAGAATCCTCCTCACCTCTCCGGTCAGGTCTGTGTATTATTAATAGAGATAAGAGTGATGTCATGTGACCTCCCAGAATCCTCCTCACCTCTCCGGTCAGGTCTGTATTATTAATAGAGACAAGAGTGATGTCATGTGACCTCCCAGAATCCTCCTCACCTCTCCGGTCAGGTCTGTGTATTATTAATAGAGATAAGAGTGATGTCATGTGACCTCCCAGAATCCTCCTCACCTCTCCGGTCAGGTCTGTATTATTAATAGAGATAAGAGCGATGTCATGTGACCTCCCAGAATCCTCCTCACCTCTCCGGTCAGGTCTGTGTATTATTAATAGAGATAAGAGTGATGTCATGTGACCTCCCAGGATCCTCCTCACCTCTCCGGTCAGGTCTGTATTATTAATAGAGATAAGAGTGATGTCATGTGACCTCCCAGAATCCTCCTCACCTCTCCGGTCAGGTCTGTATTATTAATAGAGATAAGAGTGATGTCATGTGACCTCCCAGAATACTCCTCACCTCTCCGGTCAGGTCTGTGTATTATTAATAGAGATAAGAGTGATGTCATGTGACCTCCCAGAATCCTCCTCACCTCTCCGGTCAGGTCTGTATTATTAATAGAGATAATAGTGATGTCATGTGACCTCCCAGAATCCTCCTCACCTCTCCGGTCAGGTCTGTGTATTATTAATAGAGATAAGAGTGATGTCATGTGACCTCCCAGAATCCTCCTCACCTCTCCGGTCAGGTCTGTGTATTATTAATAGAGATAAGAGTGATGTCATGTGCCCTCCCAGAATCCTCCTCACCTCTCCGGTCAGGTCTGTATTATTAATAGAGATAAGAGTGATGTCATGTGACCTCCCAGAATCCTCCTCACCTCTCCGGTCAGGTCTGTGTATTATTAATAGAGATAAGAGTGATGTCATGTGACCTCCCAGAATCCTCCTCACCTCTCCGGTCAGGTCTGTGTATTATTAATAGAGATAAGAGTGATGTCATGTGACCTCCCAGAATCCTCCTCACCTCTCCGGTCAGGTCTGTATTATTAATAGAGATAAGAGTGATGTCATGTGATCTCCCAGAATCCTCCTCACCTCTCCGGTCAGGTCTGTGTATTATTATTATAGATAAGAGTGATGTCATGTGACCTCCCAGAATCCTCCTCACCTCTCCGGTCAGGTCGGTGTATTATTAATAGAGATAAGAGTGATGTCATGTGACCTCCCAGAATCCTCCTCACCTCTCCGGTCAGGTCTGTATTATTATTAATAGAGATAAGTGTGATGTCATGTGACCTCCCAGAATCCTCCTCACCTCTCCGGTCAGGTCGGTGTATTATTAATAGAGATAAGAGTGATGTCATGTGACCTCCCAGAATCCTCCTCACCTCTCCGGTCAGGTCTGTATTATTATTAATAGAGATAAGAGTGATGTCATGTGACCTCCCAGAATCCCCCTCACCTCTCCGGTCAGGTCTGTGTATTATTAATAGAGATAAAAGTGATGTCATGTGACCTCCCAGAATCCTCCTCACCTCTCCGGTCAGGTCTGTATTATTAATAGAGATAAGAGTGATGTCATGTGACCTCCCAGAATCCTCCTCACCTCTCCGGTCAGCAGGTAGAGGATCTCCAGGGTGAGGTTCAGTATGGTGTCTGCGATTTCTCTCCTCTCCATCATGGCGGTGTCAGTAGAGAAGTTCCATCACAGTGACGGTTAGGTTGGGGCTCTGTTGATCCTTTATCTTATAGTCAGTCCCGGGACGGAGGGACGGAGGAGGTGGAACTCTCTGGAACTTTTTCCCATCATCTGGCTTTAAAAACAAACAAAACACGAGCCCGGTTTTGAGGGAAGTTCAATAAAGAGAACCTGTCACCACCACTCGCTGTACACGCTCCTCGCGTCAGAGCTCCTCCCTCCATCATGTGACAATGCCGGGGTCCAGTGATTGGCTGGTATCATGGGGGGAGGTGACATGCCCTGTAATGTAGAGGTGCGGACCCTCTGATTACCATCAATGATCTGAGAGTTCCGGAGCCCACAGGGGGTTGGAGAGGAGGTTCCGCTCAGCAGGGAGCGCAGAAGTCATTGTATGCCGGACACCTCGGGTCCAGCAAATGTGGCCGATGAGGTGTCAGCTGACTTGGTAGAACCATGTGACATCCCTCCCTACACTGAGAGAGAAGAGTCCCCAACTATTCAGAGTTTACTCCAGAGGTGGACCCCGAGGACCTCATGACTGGAACCCTCACTAGATCTGTATCATCTGGACACCGGGACTCCCTTCCCCCCTTTGTAGACTCTTTTTATGCGAGAGCCTCCTCCTGACAGAACCTGTGGGGACCCGGGACTGCGGTCAGGCCTCCAGGATCTTCTCCTCTGCCTGTCCTGACCTTTCCAGTGCCACTCGGGTCCTCCTCACCCTTCAACTTCTGCTGTGGACTACCCTCATACCTGGACCTCCACCTCCCCCCCGAACTTCTACCTCCCACCAGACTTCCACCTTCCCTGGACCTCCACCTCTCCCCAGACCTCCGCCTCTCCCTGGACCTCCACCTCCCCCCCCTCCCCTCCACCCAAACTTCTACCTCCCACCAGACTTCCACCTTCCCTGGACCTCCACCCCCCCCCTCCACCCAAACTTCTACCTCCCACCAGACTTCCACCTTCCCTGGACCTCCACCCCCCCCGCCCCGGGCTTCTAGCTCTCGCCAGACTTCCACCTCTTCCTGGACCTTCACCTCCGCCTCTTCCTGGACCCCCCACCTCTCCCTGCACCTTCACTTCTCCCCAGACTTCCACCCCTCCCTGGACCTCCACCCCCCCCCTCCCCCCAAACTTCTACCTCCCACCAGAATTTCAACCTTCCCTGGACCGCCACCCCCCCTCCCCCCAAACTTCTACCTCCCACCAGACTTCCACCTTCCCTGGACCTCCACCTCTCCCCGGACCTCCGCCTCTCCCTGGACCTCCGCCTCTCCTCGGACCTCAACCTCCCCCCCGAATTTCTACCTCACACCAGACTTCCACCTTCCCTGGACCTCCACCCCCCCTTCCCCCAAACTTCTACCTCCCACCAGACTTCCACCTTCCCTGGACCTCCACCCCCCCTTCCCCCAAACTTCTACCTCCCACCAGACTTCCACCTTCCCTGGACCTTCACCTCTCCCGGACATCAACCTCTCCCTGGACCTCCACCTCTCCCCAGAAGTCCACCTCTCCTAAGAAGTCCACCTTCCCTGGACCTTCACTCCCCCCCCTTGGACTTCTAACTCTCTCCAGACTTCTACCTTTCCCCGGACTTCCACCTCTCCCCGGAACCTCCACCCCCCCCTCCCCCCAAACTTCTACCTCACACCAGACTTCCACCTTCCCTGGACCTCCACCCCCCTTCCCCCCAAACTTCTACCTCCCACCAGACTTCCACCTCTTCCTGGACCTTCACGTCTCCCCAGAAGTCCACCTCTCCTAAGAAGTCCACCTTCCCCGAACCTTCAGTGCAAAAACAATAAGGATATGGACAGCCGCACTCCAGTAACTTGAAAAAAGACGTGCCCTTTATTGGGTACAGGAAAAAATGCACTACAGATATCAGCACACAGTGGGATAAACAGCTGAAGCGTTTCGCATTGAGTGTCAATGCTTAATCATAGCTATAGGAACCTTCACCTCTTCCCCCCCCCCCCTGGACTTCTAACTCTCTCCAGACTTCTACCTTTCCCCGGACCTCCGCCTCTCCCTGGACCTCCACCACTCCCTGTAAGGGCTCTTCCATCCTTCACTCATAGGACCCCCCTGCTCTCTGACCCTCCTGCTGCCTGTGTATATTCTAAGGTGGGTGCCCAGGACCTGTCCTCTCTACTTCCCTGGATCCTGTCCAGTCCTGTGCCAGCTCTGACCCTCCGCCTGCTGCTGGAGCCTCCATGATCATCAGAGGCTTCCAGTGTGAGTATTCCCCTCTGCTGCCCTGGGACTGTTATCCCATACATACAGCCCTGTGTCCTCCCCTTTGTGACCCCGGACTGTCCCCACAGTTTGCCTTGCTGCCCCTGGACTCCCCGTTGGCTGTACCATATTTCCGCTCAGGACTTGCCCTCTGCTGTACCATATTGCTGTCCTGTGACCCAGCTGTGTGTCCTCCATTGTGTCCTGCGGACTCCCCCCTTTGTTGCTGTCCCATATTTCCCTCCTGTGATCCCGAGATGCCTCACTGACCGCACTGCCATTGTACGGGAACACCCCAATAGATGCTCTGCACACCCCGCTCCACGTCATCCACCTCTGTGTGCGGTCTGCGCCCCACGCCCATCACATGACCCCAGTGGGGGATCATTCTCTGTAATTGGGGGACACGGTCATACATCACCTTCCCTGGGACCTCCTCTGTGTACTGCGCTATGGACTATGTCAGCACTATATACATCTCTATGGCTATATTACTGATAATATGCACAATGATCACCTCACTGGGGTCACCCTGATTCCCTCTGAGGCCCAGAGCTGGAGAAACAGATAAAGAATGAAGATATATAAGGAGGCCACCCCCAACACAGGACCACTGACCTGCACCACAGTCCTACAGGAACTAGAATGCCCTAAGACCGCCACTTCCGGGTTGTGCGTTTCACTCATTAACTTGTGTGCGTTCCAAGCTGACGCTTCCGGTTTTTGCGGTCCAAACGTTACCCACTGTGCGTTCCAGGCCGACACTTTCGGTTCAGTGTCACATTCGTCACAGATTGTCCGGAAGTGACGTTCCGTCGCCGCCATCTTGCTACACCTGACACAGTAATGATGGCGTGTGAAGGGGTAAGCGGACATCTTCAGCGGTCCAATCGTTTCTTTGTGTGAGTTCCACACAGGCACTTCCGGGGTTGTGCGTTCCACCCTGGTTTCTCTGTCTCTAGTCCTCCTGGCCGATGTTCTTTAGCGGAGCCGCCCCCGGTGGTGGGATAACCAATGGTGATGAGGGATGTTCTGGGGGCGGGGACTGAGAATACAATCCCCCCCCCCCACCATTCATACGGTGTGATGACATCATCACCTCTGCGCCGTGTCCCCGCACTCATCATTAAGACAAGTTCTCCTTATGTGTCACCAATCCTGACCCCCGAATATGGAGGCCAGACTCACCGGTGACCCCAAAATATGGAGGCCAGACTCACCGGTGACCCCAAAATATGGAGGCCAGACTCACCGGTGACCACACACCCCAGAATATGGAGGCCGGCCTTACTAGTGACCCCCGAATATGGAGGCCGGACTCATCTGTGACCCCCGAATATGGAGGCCGGACTCACCGGTGACCCCACACCCCCGAATATGGAGGCCGGACTCACCGGTGACCCCACACCCCAGAATATGAAGGCCTGACTCATCTGTGACCCCGGAATATGGAGGACAAACTCACCGGTGACCCCATATCCCAGAATATGGAGGCTGGACTAACCAGTGACCCCGGAATATGGAGGCCGGACTCACCAGGGACCCCACACTCAATAATATGGAGGCTGATCTCACTGGTGACCCCACACCCCAGAATATGGAGGCTGATCTCACTGGTGACCCCACATCACAGATTATGGAGTCCGGACTCATCAGTGACCTTGAAATATGGAGTCTGATCTATGGTGACCCCAGAAAATGGAGTCCAGACTCATCAGTGACCCCGAAATATGGAGGCTAATCTCACTGGTGACCCCACACCCCAGAATATGGTGGGTTGAGCCACACTCACTCTTCTAGGGGTGCACTAGGACTTGCAGGTGTACATGCCATCACTCACCCTCAGGAGTCCCTCCTGCCATGTCTCCACCAGATGCGGGGACTGGGACCGGGGGACAAGGCAGCCGAGAACAAGACACAGGGGCCCCCAATCCAGAGAATGGTGGAGTCGCCATATACAAGAACCCCCCCCAAGGTGTCCACCAGGATGGAGGAGGATGACACATGGCATGGAGAGACCACCTACTACGAGACCCACCATGACCTGAATCCATGAGACCACCTACTACGAGACCCACCATGACCTGGAGAAATGAGACCACCTACTACGAGACCCACCATGACCTGGAGAAATGAGACCACCTACTACCAGACCCACCATGACCTGGAGAAATGAGACCACCTACTACCAGACCCACCATGACCTGGAGAAATGAGACCACCTACTACGAGACCTACCATGACCTGGAGAAATGAGACCACCTACTACGAGACCCACCATGACCTGGAGAAATGAGACCACCTACTACGAGACCCACCATGACCTGGAGAAATGAGACCACCTACTACGAGACCTACCATGACCTGGAGAAATGAGACCACCTACTACGAGACCCACCATGACCTGGAGAAATGAGACCACCTACTACGAGACCCACCATGACCTGGAGAAATGAGACCACCTACTACGAGACCCACCATGACCTGGAGAAATGAGACCACCTACTACGAGACCCACCATGACCTGGAGAAATGAGACCACCTACTACGAGATCCACCATGACCTGGAGAAATGAGACCACCTACTACGAGACCCACCATGACCTGGAGAAATGAGACCACCTACTACTACGAGACTCACCATGACCTGGAGAAATGAGACCACCTACTACTACGAGACTCACCATCACCTGGAGAAATGAGACCACCTACTACGAGACCTACCATGACCTGGAGAAATGAGACCACCTACTACGGGATCTACCATGACCTGGAGAAATGAGAGCACCTACTACGAGACCCACCATGACCTGGAGAAATGAGACCACCTACGAGATCCACCATGACCTGGAGAAATGAGACCACCTACTACGAGACCTACCATGACCTGGAGAAATGAGACCACCTACTACCAGACCCACCATGACCTGGAGAAATGAGACCACCTACTACGAGACCCACCATGACCTGGAGAAATGAGACCACCTACTACGAGACCCACCATGACCTGGAGAAATTAGACCACCTACTACGAGACCCACCATGACCTGGAGAAATGAGACCACCTACTACGAGACCCACCATGACCTGGAGAAATGAGACCACCTACTACGAGACCCACCATGACCTGGAGAAATGAGACCACCTACTACGAGACCCACCATGACCTGGAGAAATGAGACCACCTACTACGAGACCCACCGTGACCTGGAGAAATGAGACCACCTACTACGAGACCCACCATGACCTGGAGAAATGAGACCACCTACTACGAGATCCACCATGACCTGGAGAAATGAGACCACCTACTACGAGACCCACCATGACCTGGAGAAATGAGACCACCTACTACTACGAGACTCACCATGACCTGGAGAAATGAGACCACCTACTACTACGAGACTCACCATGACCTGGAGAAATGAGACCACCTACTACTACGAGACTCACCATCACCTGGAGAAATGAGACCACCTACTACGAGACCTACCATGACCTGGAGAAATGAGACCACCTACTACGAGACCTACCATGACCTGGAGAAATGAGACCACCTACTACGAGACCCACCATGACCTGGAGAAATGAGACCACCTACTACGAGACCCACCATGACCTGGAGAAATGAGACCACCTACTACGAGACCTACCATGACCTGGAGAAATGAGACCACCTACTACGAGACCCACCATGACCTGGAGAAATGAGACCACCTACTACGAGACCCACCATGACCTGGAGAAATGAGACCACCTACTACCAGACCCACCATGACCTGGAGAAATGAGACCACCTACTACGAGACCCACCATGACCTGGAGAAATGAGACCACCTACTACGAGACCCACCATGACCTGGAGAAATGAGACCACCTACTACGAGACCTACCATGACCTGGAGAAATGAGACCACCTACGAGATCCACCATGACCTGGAGAAATGAGACCACCTACTACGAGACCTACCATGACCTGGAGAAATGAGACCGCCTACTACGAGACCTACCATGACCTGGAGAAATGAGACCACCTACTACGAGACCTACCATGACCTGGAGAAATGAGACCACCTACTATGAGACCCACCATGACCTGGAGAAATGAGAACCTTCACACATTTTAGTATTTATGTTTTTAATTGGCTGAATTCTCCGATTGTATATACCCCCTCCCCCCATCTTCTCCAGAATTCAATGTGGTCATGTGACCAGTAGGACTTCACGCTCGTTATCTGAGAAATGTCAGTAGAACAATGATGAGAAGTTACATTCCCCTCCTCCAATAGAAACAAATCTCTAAAGTGGAGGCGCAGAGATCGCCGATCCGACACCGATCCATTAATAATAAATGTTTCAAAAAAGTCTCCAAAACACAAAGTTCAGATCTCTTGGAAGTCTGAGAAATCCGGACACTCCGAGATTAAAGCGAACCTCTGAGCATTTGTTGTCCCCTCCCCCCCACCAGCTCCACCAATCATTGACGAGAAAAAAAACAACAACCCTTCTATACCCACCGAGGAGGCCGTGATGTGATCCTCCGAAGCTACTCTTCAGTAAGTGGAGGCGGCCCCTCATTATGACATCATCACACTGCAGCTGGAGTCTTTAGGACCCTGAGATGACCCCACCAATAAGAATAGTCCATATTACCTGGGAGGGGTGTGGCCAATTAAAGAATAACCCCGTCAATGGACAGCCAATGAGTGTGGCTACTTAAAGAATGTCTCTGAGATGACCCGGCTGATGGGCAGCCAATAAGAATCATCCATGTCACCGGGGAGGGACGTGGTCACTAAGACAATGGCCCTCACATGACCCCACCTATGGGCAGCCAATAAGAATCATCCATGTGACCGGGGAGGGACGTGGTCACTAAGACAATGGCCCTCACATGACCCCACCTATGGGAAGCCAATAAGAATCATCCATGTCACCGGGGAGGGACATGGTCACTAAGACAATGGCCCTCACATGACCCCACCTATGGGAAGCCAATAAGAATCATCCACGTCACCGGGGAGGGACATGGTCACTAAGACAATGGCCCTCACATGACCCCACCTATGGGAAGCCAATAAGAATCATCCACGTCACCGGGGAGGGACATGGTCACTGAAAAAATTGGCCCTCACATGACCCCACCTATGGGAAGCCAATAAGAATCATCCATGTCACCGGGAGGGACATGGTCACTAAGACAATGGCCCTCACATGACCCCACCTATGGGAAGCCAATAAGAATCATCCACGTCACCGGGGAGGGACATGGTCACTGAAATAATGGCCCTCAGATGACCCCACCGATGGTGACATGGATGCTTCTTATTGGCTGCCCGTTTGTGGGGTTATCTGAGAGCCAATGTTTCATGTCCCTCCCCGGTGACATGGGTGGTTCTTATTTTTGGGTCATTCAGTGGCAGGGTCAGCGTGTCACATGACCATGAATTCAGTATTTTGACCAGTACGGGTGGTGTGGAGAAGTTTAGTGGTGGTGGTGAACTGTAGAGTATGGGTGGGAAGGAGAAGTTTATTGGTGGTGGGAAGGGGGAGAGTCTGGGTGGGGAGGTGGCGAGTCCGGGTGGGGAGGAGAAGTCTATTGGTGGTGGGAAGGGGGAGAGTCCGGGTGGGAAGGTGGAGAGTCTGGGTGGGGAGATGGAGAGTCTGGGTGGGGAGGTGGAGAGTCCGGGTGGGGAGGTGAAGTTTGGTGGTGGCGGTGAGCTGGAGAGTCCGGGTGGGGAGGAGAAGTTTAGTGGTGGTGGGGAGGTGGAGAGTCCGGGTGGGGAGGTGGAGAGTCCGGGTGGGGAGGTGAAGTTTGGTGGTGGCGGTGAGCTGGAGAGTCCGGGTGGGGAGGAGAAGTTTAGTGGTGTTGGGAGAAGGGGAGAAGAACTCAGAGATCAGCTTTGAATGAACGTTCCGGGAGTCATTCCATGAGCCTCCTCTTGGGTCCATAGTGAGTCCTCTGGTGCTTGGCCACGTTGGATTGGTTGGAGAAGCACTTGCCGCACTCGGGACAGGGGTAGGGCTTCTCACCGGTGTGCACCACCTGATGTTTGATGAGGTTGGACTTGATGGCGAAGCCTTTGCCGCACTCGGCGCACAGGAAGGGCTTCTCGCCGGTGTGGATCCTCTGGTGTTTGACCAGGTTGGACTTGCTGGTGAAGCCTTTGCCGCAGTCCAGGCAGATGAAGGGTTTCTCCCCGGTGTGGATGATTTGGTGTTTGACCAGGTCAGAGCTGCTGGTGAAGCATTTCCCGCACTCAATACAGGGGTAAGGTTTCTCTCCAGTGTGAATGCGCTGGTGCGCCACCAGGTTGGTGTTGGTGGAGAAACACTTCCCGCACGAGGAGCAAGGAAAAGGCTTTTCCCCGGTGTGAGTCCTCTGGTGCGCCACCAGCTCCGAATTACAGGTGAACTCCTTCCCACAGTCCGGACAGGCCACCACCCGCCCCGAGTGCATCCGCCGGTGCTTGACGATCCCAGATTTGCTGGTGAAGGTTTTCCCGCACAGTGTGCAATCGTACAACTTCCTCGTCACCTCCTGAGGAGACAAAACAGAACCGGCGGCGAAGATGGAATCGTAATTTACCCGCAAAAAGTCCATCGGTGACGGTTTGGTGGTGCGCTCCTCCGCTTCGTTTTTGATAAGGGACAGCGTCAGGTCGGTCTGGGTCTCCTCGGAGCGAGTGTGGATTCTGGTGCTGATCGCCCTTTTGGTGTGGCTGTCCGAGTCAGTGAGGTTCCCATCCTCCGCCGAGGCCGAATTGTCTGCCACGTATCTCATCGGCTGACCTTTCCTCTTCCTCGGCTTACAGATATACTGAGCTCCTCGGCTATAGTCCATCATGGCTCTCGGCTCCGAGATGTCCAGGGACCCCCCGAAATCTGCCGGACGGAGATCTACAAGAGAAAGAAAACATTAAATAGATCTTAGAGAGACTCCCCACCAGGCCTTACCCGTGACGCTTCGATCGGACATCTACACCTCAGGCCTAACTCATAAAACCAGACCGACCTTCGATCTGACATCTACATGGGGCCTAACCCATAAAACCAGAACGACCTTCGATCTGACATCTACATGGGGCCTAACCCATAAAACCAGAGCGACCTTCAATCGGACAACTATATGGGGCCGGACACCTCAGGCCTAACCCATAAAACCAGACCGACCTTCGATCTGACATCTACACCTCAGGCCTAACCCATAAAACCAGAACGACCTTCGATCGGACATCTACACCTCAGGCCTAACCCATAAAACCAGAACGACCTTCAATCGGACAACTATATGGGACCGGACACCTCAGGACTAACCCATAAAACCAGAACGACCTTCAATCGGACAACTATATGGGACGGGACACCTCAGGACTAACCCATAAAACCAGAACGACCTTCAATCGGACAACTATATGGGACGGGACACCTCAGGACTAACCCATAAAACCAGAACGACCTTCAATCGGACAACTATATGGGACGGGACACCTCAGGACTAACCCATAAAACCAGAACGACCTTCGATCTGACATCTACATGGGGCCTAACACATAAAACCAGAACGACCTTCGATCGTACATCTACATGGGGCCTAACCCATAAAACCAGAACGACCTTCGATCTGACATCTACATGGGACACCTTGGACTTTCTTGGCATTATAGGTATTTCATGAAATATCTCCAATGTCAGGAATAAAATATATGGGCCGTACCACAATATACGGAGGGTAAGGTGGACCTAGTATGTCAAATATAAAATATATGGGCCATACCATAATATACAGAGGGTAAGGTGGACTTGGTATAAAATATATGGGCCATACCATTATATACAGAGGGTAAGGTGGACCCAGTATGTCAAATATAAAATATATGGGCCATACCATTATATACAGAGGGTAAGGTGGACCCAGTATGTCAAATATAAAATATATGGGCCATACCATTATATACAGAGGGTAAGGTGGACCCAGTATGTCAAATATAAAATATATGGGCCATGCCATAATATACAGAGGGTAAGATGGACTGGGTATAAAATATACGGGCCGTACCATAATATACAGAGGGTAAGGTGGCCCCTGTATGTCAAATATAAAATATATGGGCCATACCATAATACAGTATACAGAGGGTAAGATGGACTGGGTATAAAATATACGGGCCGTACCATAATATACAGAGGATAAGGTAGACTCTGTATAAAATATATGGGCTGTACCATTATATACAGAGGGTAAGGTGGACTCTGTATAAAATATATGGGCTGTACCATTATACACAGGGGGTAGGGTGGACTCGGTATAAAATATATGGGCTGTACCATTATACACAGGGGGTAGGGTGGACTCGGTATAAAATATATGGGCTGTACCATTATGCACAGGGGGTAAGGTAGACTCTGTATAAAATATATTGGCCGTACCATTATATACAGAGGGTAAGGTGGACTCTGTATATAATATATGGGCCATACCATAATATAATATAGGTAGACTTTGTATATAATATATGGGACGTACCATAATATACAGAGGATAAGGTAGACTCTGTATATAATATATGGGCCGTACCATAATACACAAAGGGTAAGGTAGACTCTGTATATAATATATGGGCCGTACCATAATACACAAAGGGTAAGGTAGACTCTGTATATAATATATGGGCCGTACCATAATACACAAAGGATAAGGTGGACTCTGTATATAATATATGGGCCGTACCACTATACACAGGGGGTAAGATAGACTCTGTATATAATATATGGGCCGTACCACTATACACAGGGGGTAGGGTAGACCCTGTATATATAATATATGGGCCGTACCATAATATAATATAGGTAGACTCATATATAATATATGGGCCGTACCATTATACACAGGGGGTAGGGTGGACCCGGTTGGACCCGTACCTTGGAAGGGCTCCATCATCTCCTCCATGGTCCCTCCAGCTCCCCTCCCCAGATGTTCCCACTCCTCCTCCATGGAGAAATTCAAGTCTTCATTGTCCTGAGGAACCTGTAAAACACAAACGTCATCACGTCACCTTCCCGACACGTCCGTTCCCGGATACCGTCCCAGAATTCCCGGCTCACCTCCCCCATCAGCAGCTCGATGATCTGGTTGGTCAGTTCCAGGATCTTCTGCTTGTTGCTCCTCTCCTGTATGGGGGGTGGGGAAGGAAGTACCGCCATGGGAATTGCGCTTCCCCCGCTCTGGTCACTGGACTTCTTCACCACCATGTAACTCTGAGAAGAACGAGACAACAAGGACAATAAGACTCCGATATACCGGGGGGGCATCATGTGACCACCCAGAATCCTCCTCACCTCTCCGGTCAGCAGGTAGACGATCTCCAGGGTGAGGTTGAGGATCCTCTCTGGAAGGGGTCCCCTGTCCATGGTGGGGGTGGGGAATGTCCTGTAGGATAGAGCAGTAGACGGGTAAATGTGGGGAGTGGGGGCAGGGAGGGGAGGTTTTATCCAATATGGTACATTCCATCCATCACCCCCCTACATACTGACATGGTACATTCCATCCATCATCCTACCATGTCAGTATGTAGGGGGGTGATGGATGGAATGTACCATGTCAGTATGTAGGGGGGTGATGGATGGAATGTACCATGTCAGTATGTAGGGGGGTGATGGATGGAATGTACCATGTCAGTATGTATGGGGGGGGGGGGGGTGATGGATGGAATGTACCATGTCAGTATGTGGGGGGGGGGGTGATGGATGGAATGTACCATGTCAGTATGTGTGTGGGGGGGGGTGATGGATGGAATGTACCATGTCAGTATGTGTGTGGGGGGGGGGTGATGGATGGAATGTACCATGTCAGTATGTAGGGGGGGGGTGATGGATGGAATGTACCATGTCAGTATGTGGGGGGGGGGTGATGAATGGGTTGTACCATGTCAGTATGTAGGGGGGTGATGGATGGAATGTACCATGTTATTATATAGGGGGGTGATGGATGGAATGTACCATGTCAGTATGTAGGGAGGGGGGGGGTGATGGATGGAATGTACCATGTCAGTATGTGGGGGGGGTGATGAATGGGTTGTACCATGTCAGTATGTAGGGGGGTGATGGATGGAATGTACCATGTCAGTATGTGGGGGGGGGGGTGATGAATGGGTTGTACCATGTCAGTATGTGGGGGGGGGGTGATGGATGGAATGTACCATGTCAGTATGTGGGGGGGGGGGGGGTGATGAATGGAATGTACCATGTCAGTATGTAGGGGGGGGTGATGGATGGAATGTACCATGTCAGTATGTAGGGGGGTGATGGATGGAATGTACCATGTCAGTATGTAGGGGGGTGATGGATGGAATGTACCATGTCAGTATGTAGGGGGGTGATGGATGGAATGTACCATGTCAGTATGTAGGGGGGTGATGGATGGAATGTACCATGTCAGTATGTAGGGGGGTGATGGATGGAATGTACCATGTCAGTATGTAGGGGGGTGATGGATGGAATGTACCATGTCAGTATGTATGGGGGGTGATTGATGGAATGTACCATGTCAGTATGTAGGGGGGTGATGGATGGAATGTACCATGTCAGTATGTATGGGGGGTGATTGATGGAATGTACCATGTCAGTATGTAGGGGGGGGGTGATGGATGGAATGTACCATGTTATTATATAGGGGGGTGATGGATGGAATGTACCATGTTATTATATAGGGGGGTGATGGATGGAATGTACCATGTCAGTATGTAGGGGGGGGGGGGTGATGGATGGAATGTACCATGTCAGTATGTGGGGGGGGTGATGAATGGGTTGTACCATGTCAGTATGTAGGGGGGGTGATGGATGGAATGTACCATGTCAGTATGGGGGGGGGGTGATGGATGGAATGTACCATGTCAGTATGTGGGGGGGGGGTGATGAATGGGTTGTACCATGTCAGTATGTAGGGGGGTGATGGATGGAATGTACCATGTCAGTATGTGGGGGGGGGGTGATGAATGGGTTGTACCATGTCAGTATGTAGGGGGGTGATGGATGGAATGTACCATGTCAGTATGTGGGGGGGGGGGTGATGAATGGGTTGTACCATGTCAGTATGTAGGGGGGTGATGGATGGAATGTACCATGTCAGTATGTGGGGGGGGGGGTGATGGATGGAATGTACCATGTCAGTATGGGGGGGGGGGTGATGAATGGGTTGTACCATGTCAGTATGTGGGGGGGGGTGATGAATGGGATGTACCATGTCAGTATGTGGGGGGGGGTGATGAATGGGTTGTACCATGTCAGTATGTAGGGGGGTGATGGATGGAATGTACCATGTCAGTATGTGGGGGGGGGTGATGGATGGAATGTACCATGTCAGTATGTGGGGGGGGGGTGATGAATGGGTTGTACCATGTCAGTATGTGGGGGGGGTGATGAATGGGTTGTACCATGTCAGTTTGTAGGGGGGTGATGGATGGAATGTACCATGTCAGTATGTGGGGGGGGGTGATGAATGGGTTGTACAATGTCAGTTTGTAGGGGGGTGATGGATGGAATGTACCATGTCAGTATGTGGGGGGGGGTGATGAATGGGTTGTACCATGTCAGTATGTAGGGGGGTGATGGATGGAATGTACCATGTTATTATATAGGGGGGGTGATGGGTGGAATGTACCATGTCAGTATGTGGGGGGGGGGGGTGATGGATGGAATGTACCATGTTACTATATAGGGGGTGCAGTGGAAGAGGTGTGAGGCAGGAGGAAGTACACAGGACTCACACTGACCCGCTCTTCTCTCTCCCGGTTCTCCTGTCTGATCTTCAGCACAGAAGCAGCGGAAATCTTCATCCCATCCCCTCCAGACACTCTCTGACCCCCGAGTCTCCGCCTCCTTGTCCCCACTTCATGGGCGCCGCCATCTTGCCGCTTCCCTTTAGGGATGAATGGAGGCTGGTCTCCGGAAATATGGCGGCACATTCCCATTGATTGATTGCAACCTTCTCTGGGCCTGAGCGGACACCGGAAACGTGTGATGACATTACCGGAGATGGGGGAGGGGCCTCCGACCATATATGTCACCCTCAGGAGCCCGTACGGTCCGGGCCGCTCTCACACCGGAGGTCCGGAGGCAACCCGGAAGTGTCGGTGGAACGCATAGACCGGAAGTGCCCTGGATGGTCCTGGAGCCGCTTCCGGCCGTTGTCTGCAGTGGTGGAGGAGGGGAGAGGGCTGAGTACAGGTGAGTGGTGACCCGAGGAGGGGGAGGGGATATCATACATACACCCTGTAATAGAGGGGCCCCTGACCCGTGCTGGGGGCCCCACAATGCTTTACTGTTCATAGATTGGTGAAGATGGAAATGTGTGATTACCATTGGCTGCAGGCGAATATGTACACCCCGCCCCCAACGGTACAGACTCCGCCCCCAAACCTACAGACTCCGCCTTACACCGACACCCCGCCCCCAACGGTACAGACTCCGCCCCCAAACCTACAGACTCCGCCCCCAACGGTACAGACTCAGCATTCCACCGACACCCGCCCCCAACGGTACAGACTCCGCCCCCAACGGTACAGACTCCGACACTCCGTCCCCGAAGGTACAGACTCCGCCTTACACCAACACTCCGCCCCCGAAGGTACAGACTCCGCCTTACACCAACACTCCGCCCCCGAAGGTACAGACTCCGCCTTACACCGACACTCCTCCTCCAAAGGTACAGACTCCGCCCCCAAACCTACAGACTCCGCCTTACACCAACACTCCGCCCCCAAAGGTACAGACTCCGCCTTACACCAACACTCCGTCCCCGAAGGTACAGACTCCGCCTTACACCAACACTCCGCCCACAACGGTACAGACTCCGCCTTACACCGATACTCCGCCCACAACGGTACAGACTCCGCCTTACACCAACACTCCGCCCCCAAAGGTACAGACTCCGCCTTACACCAACACTCCGCCCCCGAAGGTACAGACTCCGCCTTACACCAACACTCCGCCCCCGAAGGTACAGACTCCGCCTTACACCAACACTCCTCCCCCAAAGGTACAGACTCCGCCCCCAAAGGTACAGACTCCGCCTTACACCGACACTCTGCCCCCGAAGGTACAGACTCCGCCTTACACTGACACTCCGCCCCCAAATGTACAGACTCCTCCTTACACCATAACTCCGCCCCCAAAGGTACAGACTCCGCCTTACACCGATACTCCGCCCCCAAAGGTACAGACTCCGCCCCCAAAGGTACAGACTCCGCCTTATACCATCACCCCACCCCCAATGGTACAGACTCCGCCCCCAAAGGTACAGACTCCGCCTTACACTGACACTCCACCCCCAAATGTACAGACTCCGCCTTACACCGACACTCCGCCCCCGAAGGTACAGACTCCGCCTTACACCGACACTCCACCCCCAAAGGTACAGACTCCGCCTTACACCAACACTCCGCCCCCAAAGGTACAGACTCCGCCTTACACCAACACTCCGCCCCCAAAGGTACAGACTCTGCCTTACACCAACACTCCACCCCCAAAGGTACAGACTCCGCCTTACACCAACACTCCGCCCCCAAAGGTACAGACTCCGCCTTACACCAACACTCCGCCCCCAAAGGTACAGACTCCGCCTTACACCAATACTCCGCCCCCAAAGGTACAGACTCCGCCTTACACTGACACTCCGCCCCCAAATGTACAGACTCCGCCTTACACCGACACTCCGCCCCCAAAGGTACAGACTCCGCCTTACACCGACACTCCGCCCCCAAATGTACAGACTCCGCCTTACACCGACACTCCACCCCCAAATGTACAGACTCCGCCTTACACCGACACTCCGCCCCCAAAGGTACAGACTCCGCCTTACACCGACACTCCACCCCCAAAGGTACAGACTCCGCCTTACACCGACACTCCGCCCCCAAAGGTACAGACTCCGCCTTACACCATCACCCCACCCCCAATGGTACAGACTCCGCCCCCAAAGGTACAGACTCCGCCTTACACCAACACTCCTCCTCCAAAGGTACAGACTCCGCCTTACACCATCACCCCACCCCCAACAGTACAGACTCCGCCCCCAAACCTACAGACTCCGCCGTACACCAACATTCCTCCAAAGGTACAGACTCCGCCCCCAAAGGTACAGACTCCGCCTTACACCATCACCCCACCCCCAACGGTACAGACTCCGCCTTACACCGACACTCCGCCCCCGAAGGTACAGACTCCGCCTTACACCAACACTCCGCCCCCAAAGGTACAGACTCCGCCTTACACTGACACTCCGCCCCCGAATGTACAGACTCCGCCTTACACCAACACTCCGCCCCCAAAGGTACAGACTCCGCCTTACACCGACACTCCACCCCCAAAGGTACAGACTCCGCCTTACACCAACACTCCACCCCCAAAGGTACAGACTCCGCCTTACACCAACACTCCGCCCCCAAAGGTACAGACTCCGCCTTACACCAATACTCCGCCCCCAAAGGTACAGACTCCGCCTTACACCGACACTCCACCCCCAAAGGTACAGACTCCGCCTTACACCAACACTCCACCCCCAAAGGTACAGACTCCGCCTTACACCAACACTCCGCCCACAACGGTACAGACTCCGCCTTACACCAACACTCCACCCTCAAAGGTACAGACTCCGCCTTACACCAACACTCCGCCCCCAAAGGTTCAGACTCCGCCTTACACCAACACTCCGCCCACAACGGTACAGACTCCGCCTTACACCAACACTCCACCCTCAAAGGTACAGACTCCGCCTTACACCAACACTCCGCCCCCAAAGGTTCAGACTCCGCCTTACACCATCACTCCGCCCCCAACGGTACAGACTCCGCCTTACACCAACACTCCGCCCCCAAAGGTACAGACTCCGCCTTACACCAACACTCCGCCCCCGAAGGTACAGACTCCGCCTTACACCGACACTCCACCCCCAAAGGTACAGACTCCGCCTTACACCGACACTCCGCCTCTTACAATATATAGACTCCGCCTTGCACTGAAACTCCGCCTCTTACAATATATAGACTCCGCCTTACACCAACACTCCGCCTCTTACAATATATAGACTCCGCCTTGCACTGACACTCCGCCTCTTACAATATATAGACTCCGCCTTGCACTGACACTCCGCCTCTTACAATATATAGACTCCGCCTTGCACTGACACTCCGCCCCCAAAGGTACAGACTCCGCCTTACACCAACACTCCGCCCACAACGGTACAGACTCCGCCTTACACCAACACTCCGCCCCCAAAGGTACAGACTCCGCCTTACACCAACACTCCGCCCCCGAAGGTACAGACTCCGCCTTACACCGACACTCCACCCCCAAAGGTACAGACTCCGCCTTACACCGACACTCCGCCTCTTACAATATATAGACTCCGCCTTACACCAACACTCCGCCTCTTACAATATATAGACTCCGCCTTACACCGACACTCCACCAGAGGTCAGGAGAATATAACGTCCCCCTTGTGGCCCATGTTGGGAAGTGGTTGTAGATTTCCTCGCTCTCCTGGCACCACGTTGATTGGCGGTTGGTTGCCAGGATACGATCTGGTTGGTCTTGCAGAATCCGGGACAGAAGTGGGCGGCACCCACCGGCATTGAACATGGAGATCCTTCCAGAGAACTCACCACATTCCTCATATCTCTTCACAGTGAGGAACCTTCCGGAGGCATTTGTGGAAGGAGAAGATCGGACATGGAGGGGGGCAGGAAGAGGTCCCCCGTTTTGGTGAAAATGGAAGAGGACTTGGGGAAGGTATCAGAAAGTATCCTGAGACTGACACTGGAGATCATCTACACCGTCACCGGAGAGGTGAGGGGCGCCGGATCGGGATGGTGGGGGGTTCTTGGATGGAGGGCGGTGGGGGGTGGGGGGATTGGATGGTGGGGGGTTTGGATGGAGGGGGGGGGATGGAATGGGGGGATTGGATGGTGGGGGGTTTGGATGGAATAGGGGGGGGGGGGGGTGGGGGGTTTGGATGGAGGGGGGTTGGATGAAGGGGGGGGTTTGGATGAAGGGGGGGTGGGGGGTTTGGATGAAGGGGGGGTGGGGGGTAGGGGGGGGGTTTGGATGGAGGGGGGGGGGTTTGGATGAAGGGGGGGGGGGGGTTTGGATGGAGGGGGGTGGGGGGCTTGGATGGAGGGGGGGTGGGGGGTTTGGATGAAGGGGGGGTGGGGGGTTTCGATGGAGGGGGGGGGGGGTTTGGATGGAGGGGGGTGGGGGGTTTGGATGGAGGGGGGGGGGGTTTGGATGGAATAGGGGGGGGGTGGGGGGGTTTGGATGAAGGGGGGAGGGGGGGGGTTTGGATGGAGGGGGGGGTTTGGATGGAGGGGGGGGGTTTGGATGGAGGGGGGGGGGGGTTTGGATGGAATAGGGGGGGTGGGGGGGAGGGGGTTCTCGGATGGATGGTGGGGGGTTTGGATGAAGGGGGGGGGGGGGGTTTGGATGGAATAGGGAGGGGGGAGGGGGGAGGGGGGGGCCTCTGTCGGGTTTGTAGTGGGAATTGCTGTATGAAGTCATCGTTCCTCCTCTCCCTCCCCATCCTAGGACTCTATGGTTGTGGAGAAGTCGGGGGAGGATCACGTATTGGAAGTCTTCAGGGATCCTCCAATGAAACGCGAGAGAAATAATGAGTGGAGGATTCTGGAACTCGCCAACAGAATCATTGAGCTGCTGAGTGGACAGGTAGGTGACCCTGGGAATTCTGGGTAATAATCTCATCCTCTGTGTCTGACGGGTAACATGCTTCATAGTCACCCCTCCCCCCTCAGGGGGCCGTCCTCTTCCTGTGTGGCCCCTTCTGTGCTCCTCTATCTACTGGTGTGCCATGACCTTCTGTCCTTCAGGGGAGAAGAAAAGATCGGGGGGTGGGTACAATAATGCCGGAGATAGATGACTGAGTTGGTGTTGTGGGAAGGTCCTCCTCCAGCAGGGGGTGGGAAGGTCCTCCTCCAGCAGGGGGTGGGAAGGTCCTCCTCCAGCAGGGGGTGGGAAGGTCCTCCTCCAGCAGGGGGTTGGAAGGTCCTCCTCCAGCAGGGGGTGGGAAGGTCCTCCTCCAGCAGGGGGTTGGAAGGTCCTCCTCCAGCAGGGGGTGGGAAGGTCCTCCTCCAGCAGGGGGTTGGAAGGTCCTCCTCTAGCAGGGGGTTGGAAGGTCCTTCTCCGTCGGGGGGTGGGAAGGTCCTCCTCCAGCAGGGGGTGGGAAGGTCCTTCTCCAGCAGGGGGTGGGAAGGTCCTCCTCCAGCAGGGGGTGGGAAGGTCCTCCTCCAGCAGGGGGTTGGAAGGTCCTCCTCCAGCAGGGGGTTGGAAGGTCCTCCTCCAGCAGGGGGTTGGAAGGTCCTCCTCCAGCAGGGGGTTGGAAGGTCCTCCTCCAGCAGGGGGTTGGAAGGTCCTCCTCCAGCAGGGGGTTGGAAGGTCCTCCTCCAGCAGGGGGTTGGAAGGTCCTCCTCCTCCAGCAGGGGGTTGGAAGGTCCTCCTCTAGCAGGGGGTTGGAAGGTCCTCCTCCGTCAGGGGGTGGGAAGGTCCTCCTCCAGCAGGGGGTTGGAAGGTCCTCCTCCAGCAGGGGGTTGGAAGGTCCTCCTCCAGCAGGGGGTTGGAAGGTCCTCCTCCAGCAGGGGGTGGGAAGGTCCTCCTCCAGCAGGGGGTGGAAAGGTCCTCCTTCGTCAGGGGGTGGGAAGGTCCTCCTCCAGCAGGGGGTGGGAAGGTCCTCCTCCAGTAGGGGGTGGGAAGGTCCTCCTCCAGCAGGGGGTGGGAAGGTCCTCCTCCAGCAGGGGGTGGGAAGGTCCTCCTCCAGCAGGGGGTTGGAAGGTCCTCCTCCGTCAGGGGGTGGGAAGGTCCTCCTCCAGCAGGGGGTGGGAAGGTCCTCCTCCAGCAGGGGGTGGGAAGGTCCTCCTCCATCAGGGGGTGAGAAGGTCCTCCTCCAGCAGGGGGTTGGAAGGTCCTCCTCCATCAGGGGGTGGGAAGGTCCTTCTCCAGCAGGGGGGGGGAAGGTCCTCCTCCAGCAGGGGGTGGGAAGGTCCTCCTCCGTCAGGGGGTGGGAAGGTCCTCCTTCAGCAGGGGGTTGGAAGGTCCTCCTCCAGCAGGGGGTTGGAAGGTCCTCCTCCAGCAGGGGGTTGGAAGGTCCTCCTCCAGCAGGGGGTGGGAAGGTCCTCCTCCAGCAGGGGGTGGAAAGGTCCTCCTTCGTCAGGGGGTGGGAAGGTCCTCCTCCAGTAGGGGGTGGGAAGGTCCTCCTCCAGTAGGGGGTGGGAAGGTCCTCCTCCAGCAGGGGGGGGGAAGGTCCTCCTCCAGCAGGGGGTTGGAAGGTCCTCCTCCAGCAGGGGGTTGGAAGGTCCTCCTCCGTCAGGGGGTGGGAAGGTCCTTCTCCAGCAGGGGGTTGGAAGGTCCTCCTCCAGCAGGGGGTGGGAAGGTCCTCCTCCATCAGGGGGTGAGAAGGTCCTCCTCCAGCAGGGGGTTGGAAGGTCCTCCTCCATCAGGGGGTGGGAAGGTCCTTCTCCAGCAGGGGGTGGGAAGGTCCTCCTCTAGCAGGGGGTTGGAAGGTCCTCCTCCTCCAGCAGGGGGTTGGAAGGTCCTCCTCCTCCAGCAGGGGGTTGGAAGGTCCTCCTCCGTCAGGGGGTGGGAAGGTCCTCCTCCAGCAGGGGGTTGGAAGGTCCTCCTCCAGCAGGGGGTTGGAAGGTCCTCCTCCAGCAGGGGGTGGGAAGGTCCTCCTCCAGCAGGGGGTGGGAAGGTCCTCCTCCAGCAGGGGGTGGAAAGGTCCTCCTTCGTCAGGGGGTGGGAAGGTCCTCCTCCAGTAGGGGGTGGGAAGGTCCTCCTCCAGTAGGGGGTGGGAAGGTCCTCCTCCAGCAGGGGGTGGGAAGGTCCTCCTCCAGCAGGGGGTTGGAAGGTCCTCCTCCAGCAGGGGGTTGGAAGGTCCTCCTCCGTCAGGGGGTGGGAAGGTCCTCCTCCAGCAGGGGGTTGGAAGGTCCTCCTCCAGCAGGGGGTGGGAAGGTCCTCCTCCATCAGGGGGTGAGAAGGTCCTCCTCCAGCAGGGGGTTGGAAGGTCCTCCTCCATCAGGGGGTGGGAAGGTCCTCCTCCAGCAGGGGGTGGGAAGGTCCTCCTCTAGCAGGGGGTTGGAAGGTCCTCCTCCTCCAGCAGGGGGTTGGAAGGTCCTCCTCCTCCAGCAGGGGGTTGGAAGGTCCTCCTCTAGCAGGGGGGTGGAAGGTCCTCCTCCGTCAGGGGGTGGGAAGGTCCTCCTCCAGCAGGGGGTTGGAAGGTCCTCCTCCAGCAGGGGGTTGGAAGGTCCTCCTCCGGCAGGGGGTTGGAAGGTCCTCCTCCAGCAGGGGGTGGGAAGGTCCTCCTCCAGCAGGGGGTGGAAAGGTCCTCCTTCGTCAGGGGGTGGGAAGGTCCTCCTCCAGTAGGGGGTGGGAAGGTCCTCCTCCAGCAGGGGGTGGGAAGGTCCTCCTCCAGCAGGGGGTTGGAAGGTCCTCCTCCAGCAGGGGGTTGGAAGGTCCTCCTCCGTCAGGGGGTGGGAAGGTCCTCCTCCAGCAGGGGGTTGGAAGGTCCTCCTCCAGCAGGGGGTGGGAAGGTCCTCCTCCATCAGGGGGTGAGAAGGTCCTCCTCCAGCAGGGGGTTGGAAGGTCCTCCTCCATCAGGGGGTGGGAAGGTCCTTCTCCAGCAGGGGGTGGGAAGGTCCTCCTCTAGCAGGGGGTTGGAAGGTCCTCCTCCTCCAGCAGGGGGTTGGAAGGTCCTCCTCCTCCAGCAGGGGGTTGGAAGGTCCTCCTCTAGCAGGGGGTTGGAAGGTCCTCCTCCGTCAGGGGGTGGGAAGGTCCTCCTCCAGCAGGGGGTTGGAAGGTCCTCCTCCAGCAGGGGGTTGGAAGGTCCTCCTCCAGCAGGGGGTTGGAAGGTCCTCCTCCAGCAGGGGGTGGGAAGGTCCTCCTCCAGGGGGGGGTGGAAAGGTCCTCCTTCGTCAGGGGGTGGGAAGGTCCTCCTCCAGTAGGGGGTGGGAAGGTCCTCCTCCAGTAGGGGGTGGGAAGGTCCTCCTCCAGCAGGGGGTTGGAAGGTCCTCCTCCAGCAGGGGGTTGGAAGGTCCTCCTCCGTCAGGGGGTGGGAAGGTCCTCCTCCAGCAGGGGGTTGGAAGGTCCTCCTCCAGCAGGGGGTGGGAAGGTCCTCCTCCATCAGGGGGTGAGAAGGTCCTCCTCCAGCAGGGGGTTGGAAGGTCCTCCTCCATCAGGGGGTGGGAAGGTCCTTCTCCAGCAGGGGGTGGGAAGGTCCTCCTCCAGCAGGGGGTTGGAAGGTCCTCCTCCAGCAGGGGGTGGGAAGGTCCTCCTCCATCAGGGGGTGAGAAGGTCCTCCTCCAGCAGGGGGTTGGAAGGTCCTCCTCCATCAGGGGGTGGGAAGGTCCTCCTCCAGCAGGGGGTGGGAAGGTCCTCCTCCAGCAGGGGGTTGGAAGGTCCTCCTCCAGCAGGGGGTTGGAAGGTCCTTCTCCGTCGGGGGCACAGGGGTCTTCAGGGTTGCTGGAGGAAGGAGGGTGGGTCTCCAGGGTTGCTGGAGGAAGGAGGGTGGGTCTCCAGGGTTGCTGGAGGAAGGAGGGTGGGTTGCTAGAGGAACCTTTTAGACCACACCAAATTGCTGATGGACTGCAATGCTGGCACTTCCATGTTCCAGAGAGAAGGGTGGGCACTGGATTGGGGACGAGGTAAGTGACACACAGATTAATGAGGAGGAACACAATCCCCTCCCCCTCAGAGGCGGAGTCAGTTCTAGGCTTTCTTGTATCCTGGAAGCCGGTTGTCAATAAATGACATTGATAATAGAAACCAGTGAAAGCCACATCCCACTTTCCTCAGACAGACCAATCAGCGAAGGTTTTGGGGTGATGGGCGGTCTTGTAAGTCGTCTTGTTTTGTGTCTTGCAGGTCCGCATCCCACAGAAGAGGAAGGCGCACCTGACAAAGGCGCACACTGGAGGGCGCTAGATAAATGGACGCAGACTAACACAGCAGCGCCCAATGAAGACGGGAACCTCACAAAGAGCTCCGCCCCCGCGGAGCAGTCACCATTTAGTTGCATTAAGGAGGAGATGGATGTGTTGGATGAAGAGGAAAGCCTCACCGGCGGTTCCACGCCTCCTGCCGACGCCCAGATAGATTACATCATCACCTACATCAAGGAGGAGGACGAATCGTATGATGAGGAGACTCTTTCCGCCCCTTTCTCGCCCCGGGAGTACGCCTCCATCTGTAAGAGGGGCGGGGAGCAGAACATGACGGCCATGTACCCGGACCCGGACAAGAGAGGGGACGATCCGGCTTCTACCTCCAGCCGCCAGTTTTTGAAAGGACGCCGAAGGGATGCACAGCTTCGCCGAGTGCGAGAAATGCTTCACCTGCAACAAGCACCAGCGGATCCACATCCGGGAGAAGCCCTTCGCCTGCTCCACCTGCGGCAAATTCTTCACCACCAACTCCAACCTGGTGGCCCACCAGAGGATCCACACCGGGGAGAAGCCTTTCTCGTGTTCGGAGTGCGGAAAATGCTTCACCAGCAGCTCAGACCTGGTCAAGCACAAGATCATCCACACCGGGGAGAAGCCCTTTCCCTGCTCCTCGTGCGGGAAATGTTTCACCAACAAGTCCAACTTGATTAAACACCAGAGAATCCACACGGGCGAGCGGCCCTATTCCTGCCCCGAGTGCGGGAAGAGGTTCACCAGCACCTCGCACCTGGTTACACACCGTAGGACTCACACGGGGGAGAAGCCATATCCCTGCCCCGGCTGCGGGAAGTTCTTTAGCAATAAATCGCACCTGGTGGAACACCAGAGAATCCACACAGGGGAGAGACCTTTTCCTTGTCCCGAGTGCGGGAAATGCTTCACTCAGAAGAGCAACCTCAATAATCACCTGAGAATTCATTCCCGGGGGAAGACGGAAAGTCGTCTCCGAGGATCAGAAACCAGATCTGACATAAACTGAGAAGCCGACCCTAAAGACATGGCTTTGGCCACCCCGGGTGCTCCAATTCTAGACTGGGCCATGACTCCTGGGTAACGGGTATCGTAGTCTACATTGGTCAGGAAATAATGCTTCCCAAACTTGCTGGTGCCAAAGAATGCCAATGGCTCCTCAGAAGCACCATCAGATACTCTGCTGGTCAGCACTGCACACCATGGGCTTCCGAACAATGTCTTGAGTCGCATGTTCTTGGCTGACCTTCCATGAATACCCATTGGAGATGCCAACTGTGGTGACCTGGCCAAGAGAGGAATTCTGGCCGAGAGGAAGAACTTCTGGCCGAGAGGAAGAACTTCTGGCCAAGAGAGGAACTTCTGGCCAAGAGAGGAACTTCTGGCCAAGAGGAAGAACTTTTCCCCAGAGAGGAAGAACTTCTGTCCGAGAGAGGAACTTCTGTCCGAGAGAGGAACTTCTGTCCGAGAGAGGAACTTCTGTCCGAGAGGAGGAACTTCTGTCCGAGAGGAAGAACTTCTGGCCAAGAGAGGAAGAACTTCTGGCCAAGAGAGGAAGAACTTCTGGCCGAGAGGAAGAACTTCTGGCCAAAAGAGGAACTTCTGGCCAAGAGAGGAAGAACTTCTGGCCGAGAGGAAGAACTTCTGGCCAAGAGAGGAACTTCTGGCCAAGAGAGGAAGAACTTCTGGCCGAGAGGAAGAACTTCTGGCCAAGAGAGGAACTTCTGGCCAAGAGAGGAAGAACTTCTGGCCGAGAGGAAGAACTTCTGGCCGAGAGGAAAAACTTCTGGCCAAGAGAGGAACTTCTGGCCAAGAGAGGAACTTCTGGCCAGTAGAGGAACTTCTGGCCAAGAGAGGAAGAACTTTTGCCCCGAACTTGGAACTTGACCTAAGGCTCTCATAGGTTCGGAGCTGGATCTCTGAACATGGTGGGGGCGGGCTTCCTGCCACAGGAGTCTGACCTTGGAAGGCTTGCCATGACATGGACATTTCTGGAATACCCGGGACAGACAGAACCTTCAGAACTGGAAGTGTATGTTCAGGTCATGTTTGTAAGAGGTCTGGTTATGAAGGCCCGACCTTAGAAACCGGACTCCACAACTGGATGGTCAACACGAAATCTTCTAAAAAAGGATCTAGAAGTGAGAAGATAGACGTTTAAAGATCGGTCGGGTTGTGAAGGGCGGGCCAGAGTTCTTCTTTAGGGATCAGAACTGGATGTTCCACCCAAAACCTCAGAAGTGGATGTTCAGATGATGGAAGTTTACAGAGAGAGGTCGGGTTGTGGAGGGACCAACGTTTTGGAAATCGGAGTCCACAGTTGGATCTTTGAAAACAGATCTAGAAGTGTGATGAGGAGGGTTCAGCCATCAGGAGGCGGATCCATAGCCATAAATATCCAGTGTGAGGAACCCTAAAGATGGCTCCAAGTCTTTCTGAAAAGGCAGCAGCAGGCCCGGACAGGCCTATAGGGCACACATTTGCCCGGTAGGCCGGGGCCACATGTCCTAACAAGAACTGGCTAATGCCCGGGTCTTTCATTCCTGGTAGCGGGATCCACAGTGGCCGGCCTCTACACACACATGAACTGTAATGACATCCCAGTCTTAGTCCGGAGGGTTCAATATTGAGTTGGCCCCGCCTTCTTTGCAGCTATAACACCTTCACCTCTTCTGGGAAGGCCGTCCACAAGGTTTAGGAGGGTGTCTATGGGAAGGCCGCCCACAAGGTTTAGGAGGGTGTCTATGGGAATGTTTCACCATTCTTCCAGAAGACCATTTGTGAGATCAGGCACTGATGTTGGACGAGAAGGCTTGGCTCACAGTCTCCACTTTAATTCATCCTAATGGTGTTCTATGGGGTTGAGGTCAGGACTCTGTGCAGGCCAGTCAGGTTCTTCCACCCCAAACTCGCTCCTCCATGTCTTTATGGACCTTGCTTTGTGCTCTGGTGCGCAGTCATGTTGGAACAGGAAGGGGCCGTCCCCAAACTCCTCCCACAAAGTTGGGGACATGAAATTGTCCAAAATTTCTTGGTATGCCGACGTCTTAAGAGTTCCCTTCACTGGAACTAAGGGGCCAACCCAACCCCTGAAAAACAACCCCCACACCATAATCCCCCCTCCCCCACAACACTATAATCCCCCCCCACACCATAATCCCCCTAAACCTTGTGGACGGCCTTCTCATAGACGCACCCCTAAACCTTGTGGACGGCCTTCCCATAGACCCACCCTCCTAAACCTTGTGGACAACCTTCCCATAGACACACCCCTAAACCTTGTGGACAACCTTCCCATACACACCCCTAAACCTTGTGGACGGCCTTCCCATAGACACACCCCTAAACCTTGTGGACGGCCTTCCCATAGACCCACCCTCCTAAACCTTGTGGACAACCTTCCCATAGACACACCCCTAAACCTTGTGGACAACCTTCCCATACACACCCCTAAACCTTGTGGACGGCCTTCCCATAGACACACCCCTAAACCTTGTGGACGGCCTTCCCATAGACACACTCCTAAACCTTGTGGACGGCCTTCCCATAGACACACCCCTAAACCTTGTGGACGGCGTTCCCAGAAGAGTTGAAGCTGTTATAGCTGCAAAGGGCGGGGCCAACTCAATATTGAACCCTACTGACTAAGACGCCATTAAAGTTCATGTGCGTGTATAGGCAGGCGTCCCAATACTTTTGGTAATATAGTGTAG
Organism: Rana temporaria; assembly: GCF_905171775.1. Taxonomy (NCBI): domain Eukaryota; kingdom Metazoa; phylum Chordata; class Amphibia; order Anura; family Ranidae; genus Rana; species Rana temporaria. The sequence continues at coordinate 190,223,712 of NC_053496.1, forward strand.
ATGTGGCATGTGTACACCTTTTGGCTGCTGCCTCTGGAGCGCCCTGTCACATTAGCCCGGGTCTCGTCAGGACATGGTCTGCTCAGGCCTGGACACCATGGAGCCTCCATTACTGGATCAGTCTGTGACTCTCTATTCTCTGAAATGTGAAGCCAGTCCAATGAGCTGCAGAGAATCTCGATGACATCAGAGACCTCAAGAGTTTTTTAGTCAAATATTTCTATTTATTGAACTTTGTGGGGTGTTTGTGAGTTTCTATGCTGAGCATTCCCTCTCTATCACATCTGAGCAGCCCATGTGACTATAGAGTAACACATGTGGGCGTATACACAATAACAGGCCACTCCCTCTCTCCTCCTCCATCCCCTTCAAGAGTCAGCACATCGTCTACATTCCCTAGTTGTCATTGCTCGTTAGGACCTTCCCGTCCAGCTCATCTGTGGACCTTCTCTTGAGTAGACGTTGGTTTTGGATCTGTTGTGTTTTCGGCTAAAATGGGTAATTTTCAGGTTTCCAATCATGCATCTCACATCATTATAACTGGACTCCGGGGTCCCAGCAGAAAACCATCCACCATGTAGATAGGTGGAACCTCCTGCCGGATTTATAACCCGACTCTGGGGTCTTAGCAGAAAACCATCCACCATGTAGATAGGTGGAACCTCCTGCCCGATTTATAACCCGACTCCGGGGTCCCAGCAGAAAACCACCCACCATGTAGATAGGTGGAACCTCCTGCCGGATTTATAACCCGACTCCGGGGTCCCAGCAGAAAACCACCCACCATGTAGATAGGTGGAACCTTCTGCCGGATTTATAACCCGACTCCGGGGTCCCAGCAGAAAACCACCCACCATGTAGATAGGTGGAACCTCCTGGAGGATTTATAACCCGACTCCGGGGTCCCAGCAGAAAACCACCCACCATGTAGATAGGTGGAACCTTCTGCCGGATTTATAACCCGACTCCGGGGTCCCAGCAGAAAACCACCCACCATGTAGATAGGTGGAACCTTCTGCCGGATTTATAACCCGACTCTGGGGTCCCAGCAGAAAACCATCCACCATGTAGATAGGTGGAACCTCCTGCCGATTTATAACCAGACTCCGGGGTCCTGGCAAAAACCATCAACCATGTAGATAGGTGGAACCTCCTGCCGGATTTATAACCCGACTCCGGGGTCCCAGCAGAAAACCATCCACCATGTAGATAGGTGGAACCTCCTGCCGATTTATAACCAGACTCCGGGGTCCCAGCAGAAAACCACCCACCATGTAGATAGGTGGAACCTCCTGCCGGATTTATAACCGGACTTTGGGGTCCTGGCAGAAAACCATCCACCATGTAGATAGGTGGAAACTCCTGCTGGATTTATAACACGACTCCGGGGTCCCAGCAGAAAACCATCCACCATGTAGATAGGTGGAACCTCCTGCCGGATTTATAACCAGACTCTGGGGTCCTGGCAGAAAACTATTCACCATGTAGATAGGTGGAACCTCCTGCCGGATTTATAACCCGACTCTGGGGTCCTGGCAGAAAACCATCCACCATGTAGAGAGGTGGAAACTCCTGCCGGATTTATAACCAGACTCCGGGGTCCTGGCAGAAAACCATCCACCATGTAGATAGGTGGAACCTCCTGCCGGATTTATAACCCGACCCCGGGGTCCTGGCAGAAAACCATCCACCATGTAGATAGGTGGAAACTCCTGCCGGATTTATAACCCGACTCTGGGGTCCTGGCAGAAAACCATCCACCATGTAGATAGGTGGAACCTCCTGGTGGATTTATAACCCGACTCCGGGGTCCCAGCAGAAAACCACCAGCCATGTAGATAGGTGGAACCTCCTGCTGGATTTATAACCCGACTCCGGGGTCCTGGCAGAAAACCATCCACCATGTAGATAGGTGGAACCTCCTGCCGGATTTATATCCGGACTCTGGGGTCCTGGCAGAAAACCATCCACCATGTAGATAAGTGGAACCTCCTGCTGGATTTATATCCGGACTCTGGGGTCCTGGCAGAAAACCATCCACCATGTAGATAGGTGGAACCTCCTGGTGGATTTATAACCCAACTCCGGGGTCCCAGCAGAAAACCACCAGCCATGTAGATAGGTGGAACCTCCTGCCGGATTTATAACCAGACTTTGGGGTCCCGGCAGATAACTATCCACCATGTAGATAGGTGGAACCTCCTGCTGGATTTATAACCAGACTTTGGGGTCCTGGCAGAAAACCACCCGCCATGTAGATAGGTGGAACCTCCTGCTGGATGAGAATAGGTGCTGCACAATCTATTTTAGGGGCTCCTCTGAAAGCACTGAGTGCCGCCGTAGCCTTTCCTAGAGACAAAGCATGAAGACTCAGAGACTACCTGGGCCATTCTGTAAACACCTACAAAGAGGAAGCCAATCAGCGGGGGGCTTGGGAGGAGGGCTTGGGGGGCTGGAGCCCCGAATGGGTCCCCGAAAAGCCCTGAGTCTCAGGAATGCAGCTCTCCCTCGTTAGCCGCGAGCGCCGGGACCGATTTGATCCCAAGCGCCGGCGAATGCGGCCGAGTGCCATAGCAGGTCCCGCCTTCTGGAGCCTGCGCAAGGTCTATGATGGACGTCCCACTGGTCCAATGCCGGGACCATGGGACATGTGGCGTCCATCATAGGCACTGCAGTTTTCAGAAGGCTGGAATTACAATGCGGCCGCCGTGCCACACTAACCCTAAGGTCATGTATGTGTATGTAGGTCAGTGTAAGTGGGTCATGTACGTGTATGTAGGTCAATGTATTCAGGTCAGGTAGGTCAGTGTATGTAGGTCAGTGTATTCAGGACAGGTAGGTCAATGTATTCAGGTCAGGTAGGTCAGTGTATGTGGGTCAGAGTATTCAGATCAGGTAGGTCAGTGTATTCAGGTCAGCGTATTCAGGACAGGTAGGTCAGTGTATTCAGGTCAGCATATTCAGGACAGGTAGGTCAGTATATGTAGGTCAGTGTATTCAGGACAGGTAGGTCAGTATATGTAGGTCAGTGTATTCAGGACAGGTAGGTCAGTGTATTCAGGACAGGTAGGTCAGTATATGTAGGTCAGTGTATTCAGGACAGGTAGGTCAGTATATGTAGGTCAGTGTATTCAGGACAGGTAGGTCAGCGTATTCAGGTCAGGTAGGTCAGCCTATTCAGGACAGGTAGATCAGCATATTCAGGTCAGTGTATATAGGTCAGCGTATTCAGGACAGGTAGGTCAGCGTATTCAGGTCAGGTAGGTCAGCCTATTCAGGACAGGTAGATCAGCATATTCAGGTCAGTGTATATAGGTCAGCGTATTCAGGACAGGTAGGTCAGCATATTCGGGACAGGTAGGTCAGCATATTCAGGTCAGTGTATATAGGTCAGCGTATTCAGGACAGGTAGGTCAGCATATTCAGGTCAGGTAGGTCAGTGTAGGTAGGTCACGGCTCAGCCAAGAAAAAAGCCTGCGTCACAGACACCACCATCTCCCCCGTTTGAACTTTGGGCTGAAGCCCCGGGTCTTTTTGCCACCAGGCAACGCCCCTGCCAATCAGAAATCACCAAAGCATTACTGACGGCAAACAAACATTTTGATTGGATCTGATGACTTTCATGTTTTTTGTGCTTCTCCAATGGCGGTCGTGGAAGTCGCTTTCTATGGTCCTAGACTCGAGGGTTCCATGTGGGGATCTGATATTTGCCGTGTTATGTGGATAACGGGGAGATTTACTAAAAGGGGAGCACTCAGAATCTGGTGCAGCTGTGCATGGGAGCCAATCAGCTTCTTTAATGAAACTCTGACAAAAAGAAACTGGAAGCTGATTGGTTCCTTCGCAGAACTGCGCCAGATTCTGCACTCTCCAGTTTTAGTAAATCTCCCCCTATTGGCCACAGAATGATCCACAAAACTGACACCAATTCACAGACTGCAGTGTCCGTATAGAAAGGATGTCCAAGTTGTAGATCTTTTCAGACAGATGACCAGCATCTCATCTCCATGTCCCTCAAGAAACCATTGGTGGTCCCAATTTGTTAGAGATTTCCCTTAAGAAACCATTGGTGGTCCCAATTTGTCAGAGATTTCCCTCAAGAAACCATTGGTGGTCCCAATTTGTCAGAGATTTCCCTTAAGAAACCATTGGTGGTCCCAATTTGTCAGAGATTTCCCTCAAGAAACCATTGGTGGTCCCAATTTGTCAGAGATTTCCCTCAAGAAACCATTGGTGGTCCCAATTTGTCAGATTTCCTTCAAGAAACCATTGGTGGTCCCCAATTGTCAGAGATGTCCCTCAAGAAACCATTGGTGGTCCCAATTGTCAGATTTCCCTCAAGAAACCATTGGTGGTCCCAATTGTCAGAGATGTCCCTCAAGAAACCATTGGTGGTCCCAATTGTCAGATTTCCCTCAAGAAACCATTGGTGGTCCCAATTGTCAGAGATGTCCCTCAAGAAACCATTGGTGGTCCCAATTGTCAGAGATGTCCCTCAAGAAACCATTGGTGGTCCCCAGTTGTCAGAGATTTCCCTCAAGAAACCATTGGTGGTCCCAATTTGTCAGATTTCCTTCAAGAAACCATTGGTGGTCCCCAATTGTCAGAGATGTCCCTCAAGAAACCATTGGTGGTCACCAATTGTCAGAGATTTCCCTCAAGAAACCATTGGTGGTGCCAATTTGTCAGATTTCCTTCAAGAAACCATTGGTGGTCCCCAATTGTCAGAGATGTCCCTCAAGAAACCATTGGTGGTCCCCAGTTGTCAAGAGATTTTCCTCAAGAAACCATTGGTGGTCCCCAATTGTCAGATTTCCCTCAAGAAACCATTGGTGGTCCCTAATTGTCAGAGATGTCCCTCAAGAAACCATTGGTGGTCTCCAATTATTAGATATTTTCCACAATGAACCATCGGTGGTCACTAATTGTCAGAGATTCCCTTCAATCTACGGGGATTTGTTGGGACACCCAACATTTGGGGTCCCTCAATGGCGCACTGGAACATTGGCGCCAGAGGTCTCATGTGATCACCAATAACACAGAAGAGACTCGTCTGTAAGAAGGAAGAACTTTTATTGAAGCTCCAGAATATCAGAATTTCGATCCCGATTTTTCCTGGTAGAGTTCAGATGATGGAATCTGCCCAGAGGCCTTGCATTGATTGTAAAGAGAATTTCCAAATCGCAGCAGGACTCTGCGACTCGCATAGGAAGGTCGTTCAGAACTCGCCCCCTCCCCCGCCTCGGGTTCTGCACCTTCTGATGGGACTTTATTAGGGCAGGAACATACAAGGTCTGCTTATCTGGTGGACCCCAAACCCCCCGTAAAAGGACAGCTAAAGCCCAACTCCTGTTGTCCCTTTTGTTATTATTTAGTTTCAGAAATAGGAAAGTAGCTGTCGCTGCATTACTCTCCTCCTCTCTGGTGCTGTACCCCCCCAGCAGGCATTGTCTCTTTCCTAGGCTGTGTTCATCTCCCTTCCTGTAGATAACTATGGGGGGGGGGGGGAATTCCTCATTGCTCCTCACCATCACTCATCACAAGGACTGAACCTTGCCGGAGAAGAGAAGACCACCCAACCCCATAACGGGGCCACCTATAGAATTCTTTCCCGCCGCTGACATTACTACTACGTCATGATGGGGTTCGTGGATACATCAACTTTTTTTTAGCACCACATCCCTGGATTGAATAAATGAACGGGGGAGATATTTGGGGATATTTTTTTTAGGTGCGGAAATGATATCAAATATATTATTTTAAAATCATCTATTTTTTATTTTTATTTTGAAAAGGCAAAATAAAAAATGTATTGAGGATAAAACGGTTGGCAATATATTGGTAGGACAGCACTGTAAGGTGGATTTCGCAAACACGTTTCGCCCATATTTCGGGCTTCTTCAGGGGAGGCTGGTACTTGAAAACTGGACAGCCTCCCCTGAAGAAGCCCGACACATGGGCGAAACATGTTGGGAAATCCACCTTACAGTGCTGACCTACCAATACTGTGATATATTGTACTTGCCAACCGTTTTATTCTCAATACATTTTTTATTTTATTATCCCCAAAAATCTCCCTCGTTGTACTACGTCGGGATCTGTAGTGTTATCAGATTTACAGCGACAATAGCAGCCATTTTTTTTAGGAGTGTTGTAGAGCAGTCCAGCTGTCATACGGCACCCAAATACCTGTTCATGTACCACCTCCCCTCCCCCCCCCATTCCTAACACCCGCCCTCCTCCATTCACTGGTCATCCCATCAGGATGGTGGGCAATGGAGAGACATCTCTGAACCCTGAAGTGCTCGGCTCTGACCCATCCCCTCCCAGCTAAGAGCTGGGCGAAGCTGCCGATGGGAGGACATTGTGTCCCCTGAGAGTTGGCAGGGGAAGAACTATGGGTCCAAAACACCACCCCCCCCCCCCCCCGACGACCCCTCCATTAAGTGCCATCAAATAGGGCACAGGGGTCAAACACAATGCCCGCGGGCTGAATCCGGCCCTCCAGGCCATTTCATGTGGCCCTCGCACCTATCCTGCAGCTGCAGGAGAGCTCCAGCCCTCCTCTGGTCCTCCTCCAGACCCTTAGGCCCAGATTCTGAAAGGGCTTACGACGGCGCAACGCCATGTGCGCCGTCGTAAGTCCTAATCTGGGCCGTCGTATCTATGCGCCTGATTCTTAGAATCAGTTACGCATAGATATCCATTAGATCCGACAGGTGTAAGGCTCTTACGCTGTCGGATCTTAAATACAATTTTTTTCCGCCGCTAGGTGTCGCCTCCGTCGTTTTCCCTGTCGAGTATGCAAATTAGCAAAATACGCGAATTCCCAAACGTACGCGCGGTCGACGCAGTGAAGATACAACGTTTACGTTAGATTTGCGACGCGTAAAGTTGCCCCTGCTATATGAGGGGCAACCAATGTTAAGTATGGCCGTCGTTCCCGCGTCGAAATTTAAAAATTTACTTTGTTTGCGCAAGTCGTCCGTGAATAGGGCTGGACGCCATTTACGTTCACGTCGAAACCAATGATGTCCTTGCGACGTCATTTAGCGCAATGGACGTCGGGAAATTTTAGGGATGGCGCATGCGCAGTACGTTCGGCGCGGGAACGCGCCTAATTTAAATGATCCACGCCGCCTACCCGGATCATTTGAATTAGGCGGGCTTGCGCCGGGGGATTTACGCTACGCCGCCGAAACTTTACAGGCAAGTGCTTTGTGAATCAAGCACTTGTCCGTAAAACTTGCGGCGGCGTAACGTAAATGAGATACGTTACGCCGCCGCAGAGATGCGGCGATCTACGAGAATCTGCCCCTTACTTTCTGCTTTCAAGCAATGCATCCAGCTTCTCCCCAGCAGCAGAAGGAAAGGGGGTGCACTGTGATGTAGGGGAGAGTGGGGGACTCAACTTCTGATGGTGGGGGGGCTCTAACATCTAATCTTACAGATACAAATGGCCCTTTTGAGGGCAATCATAATGCTTATGCGGCCCACAATGAAATTGAGTTTGACACCCCTGACATTGGGGGTTCATCGCCCCCCCCCCCATGTGATCGCAATAAAGTTAAGTGATAAAAAAAGATAAATTGGTACAAAATGAAAAAATATTAAATAAATTAAAAAGGGAAGGGGTGTAAGATGAGTATATTTTTAGTTTTTATCACGTCTGATTTCAAGAGAAGCAGCTCCTGCACACAGCCTGTGATTGACAGCCTCAGCTCTGTTGCTGTGTGAAGGGGGGGGTCCCTTCCCTCCCAATCGTCTGTCACTGAGCTCTGCAGAGTGTGATTTTTAGCTCACCGCCCCCTTTTTTTTCTGATTTATAAACGATGGCTGTAGAAAAGAGAAGACTGCAGATAACAATTATCCTACATAAGTTGTACCTGTTTATCATCTCTGTGTGAAAGCAAGTCACCTTCACTGGGTACATGGAGGGTTACAACCATTTTAATATACAAAGGGTCGACAAGATAAGCGGACCTTTTGCTAACGTCCAGATAAAGCGACCTTCCTCTACGAGGCCTCCCATCCCCCTATTTTTAGCTTTGCCCCTCCTCCGTTTTATTCTCTTCGTGACTTTTTAAATGTTCGTTTAAGCGGCTCTTGAAAGGGAACTCCTTGCCGCAGTGCGGGCAGGGGTGCTGCCTTCGCATGATGTGGACTCTCCGGTGGACCTTGAGGTTGGACCTGGTGGTGAAGCCTCTCTCACATTCGGCACACCAGAAGGGCTTTTCCACCTCGTGGACCCTCTGGTGCCTCACCAGGTTGTTCTTCTGTTTGAAGCAATTGCCGCACTCGGTACACTGATAGGCCTTGTCCGCCGCGTGCAGTTTCTGGTGGTTTAGGAGGCGGGGTCCCGAGCTGAACCGCTTCCCGCACTCCGAGCATTCAAACAGTTTCTCGGTGACGCCCATGTGGACTCTCTTGTGTTTGGTCAGTTCGGTTTGTCGGAAGAAACACTTACCGCAGTCAGAACAGACGGGATTCCCACCGACATGAGTCCGTTCGTGCCTGAGGAGCAGCGCCTTGTGAGCGAAGCGCTTGGCGCAGAGGACGCACGGGTACGGCTTTTCCACGGTATGGAAGCGTTGGTGCCTGGTGAACTTGAGCTGGTCAACAAAGCACTGGCCGCAGTGGGTGCAGGTGAACGTCACCGCTTCTTGGTGGATCCGCTGGTGGCTGAGCAGGTTCTCTTGCCGGGCGTAAGATTTGCCGCAGGCCGAGCAGCAGAACTGTTTGGAGCCCGTGTGGACCTTCATGTGCTCGGCGACGTTGGACTTGCTGGAGAAGCGTTTCCCGCAGTGGGGGCAGGAGAACGGCTTCTCTCCGGTGTGGATTCTCTCGTGGATGATGAGGTGCGAGTTGCTGGGGAAGGTGATGTTGCACTCGGAACAGTAAAGGACCCTGTTGGCTTTGTGTATCCGAACGTGAGCTGTGAGGTCCGTCTTGTTGCAGAAGTCAGCTCCGCAATCCAGGCAGGACATCTTCTTCCCTTTGTGGGTTTCCCGGTGCCGCACCAGGTTGCCGTGATTGGTGAAGTTTCTTTTGCACACGGGGCAGGAATAGGTGGTCTTCGATGACTGAGATGTGGCGGCCACTTTGTCCTGCATGGGTTTGGTCTTCAGCTTGATCTCAATGCCTTCAATGTACTCTCCAGTGATGGTGAAGGAGTGAATGTCGGAGTCTGTGATGGTCCCTTCAAGTATGTGAAGCCCTTCAGGAGAAAAGTCTTCTTCCTCCTCCTCTTCCTCTTTAATCTGAATAGAAAGTGTCTGTGTGGGATCAGCGGGTGGAGAGAAGTTCACATTGGTGGAATCTTCTTCTTCAGGTGATCGGGGTTCCTCCTTTATCTCTATAGGTGGACACTGTACATGAGTTGGGGGTTCTAAGATATTACTCCTCCTTCCACCGATGAGAGGCTCCTGCTTTATCCGAATCATGGAGGAGGAAGAGTCAAGGTCACCTGAGAAGGGTTCCATCTTAACCTTAGATGTTCGAGCATGGGGAAAGTCTTCTCCTTCATACAAGCAGGGCTCCTCCTTAATATGGGACGGCATATGCCTTCTATGATCTGCAAGGGAAGATTGCTTGGAGTTCAGGACATTGTTGTGTCCTGACTGAGAATTCTTTCTAAAAGGACCGGATGGGACTTGGTGAGTAGCAGATGTGGAACATCTAGTTGGTGGAATGTTGTCTTTTTGAAATAAGGGGGTTACCTCATCAGGTGTACACGGTCTAAGACATCTGGGTGTGGGAAAGTCCGCACATTCTTGATGTGGGAGAGGTTCTTCTTTAATGGTGGCAATGTGGTCAGGGTGCAAAGAGGTCTCCTCCTTCATTATCACGGAGAATCGTGGTGTGCATGTAGAGCTGTCCGTGTACTGGCGGCTGTGACCTCTCACCAATTCCCGCTTCTTGTCTCTTGTCTCAATCCAGGTGGTCTCTTCCATAGTCTGGATCTTTGCCATGTCCGTTGTCTCAGTATGAGTCTCTTCTATGTCCGTTATTTCAGTCTGGGCCTTTTCCAAATCCATTGTCTTAATCTGGGTCTTCTCCATGTCTGTTGCCTCAATCTGGGACTTTTCCATGTCCCTTGTCTCAGTCTGGGTCTCTTCCATGTCTGTTGCCTCAATCTGGGACTTTCCCATGTCCCTTGTCTCAGTCCGGGTCTCTTCCATGTCTGTTGCCTCAATCTGGGACTTTCCCATGTCCTTTGTCTCAGTTTGGGTCTCTTCCATGTCCCTTGTCTCAGTCCGGGTCTCTTTAATGCCCATTATCTCCACATCCCTTGTCTTAGTCCGGGACTCTTCCATCACTGTCTTATCTTGAGGCTCTCCTAACCCGGATCTCACACTGCTGCTATACTCTGGACCATGCTACCGTGGTGAATATTCACAAAGGTCTCCTCCTCTGTGACACATGAATGAACTCCGATGTGATGGCTCCCAGATCATTGGTGGCTTCTCACTGACCTGCCAGAAAGAAGGAAAGAGTGAGAGCCAACACCAACAACTGACACAAAGGGGCACAAAAACACAACAGGATAAAGTTATGTTAAAGTGGAGGTTCACCCGGAAATGGCAATTTTTAACATTAGATTAAGGCTCATTTTGTCAATGAGAATTGGGAAGTTTTTTTAAAATCGAAGCAGTACTTACCGTTTTAGAGATGCATCTTCTCCGCCGCTTCCGGGTATGGGCTGCGGGACTGGGCGTTCCTTCTTGATCGTCAGGCTTCCGACGGTCGCATCTATCGCGTCACGATTTTCTGAAAGTAGCCAAACGTGGGTGCGCAGGCGCCGTATAGAGCCGCACCGACGTTCGGCTTCTTTCGGCTACTCGTGACGCGATAGATAGAAGATAGAAGCCTGTCAATCAAGAAGGAACACCCAGTCCCGAAGACCATACCCGGAAGTGGCGGAGAAGATCGCTCTCTAAAACGGTAAGTACGGCTTTGATTTTAAAAAAACTACCCGATTCCCCTTGACAAAATGAGCATGAATCTAATCTTACATTTTTTTTTAGGGTGAACTCCCGCTTTAAAGGGCAACTTCACTTTTAGTAGATAACCCCCTTCATGTATCTGACATCGTTTCCTCCATCCCACTCTAAACTCCTGCCCTGTGATGCACAAACAGTGGGCTCCTTTGCCTACTGTACACGGCAGCTCCATTGATTCCTATTATAGACCGTACCCCACAGGATGACTGGGGGTCAATGGGAAATGTGCTGGCAGTGCGGTGCTGGGATGTATTGGATACAGAGGCTGTGCGGTGCTGGGATGTACTGGATGTGTGGTGCTGGGAAGTATGGTATACAAAGGCTATGCAGTGCTGGGATGTATTGGATACAGAGGCTATGCGGTGCTGGGATGTATTGGATACAGAGGCTGTGCGGTGCTGGGATGTACTGGATGTGCGGTGCTGGGAAGTATGGTATACAAAGGCTGCGCGGTGCTGGGAAGTATGGTATACAAAGGCTGTGCGGTGCTGGCATGTATTGGATACAAAAGCTTTTTCCAGCGCAGTCCATATTGCATCCGGTCCTGTAGAGTGATTGGCCTTATCCAGAAATGGTCTTCTCCTCCTAGTCTATGGAGAAGGAGTAGGGAATAATTGGTCTGCTCTTGTTAAGGACATCTCCATGTCTGAAGAACCAATGGATAAGAGGCTAGAAGCCCTTCCTAAGGACTTATTCTCCAACCATGTCCATCTGATAAAACGTAACTGTTTGGTTAGGATTATGGTAACCCTCCATGGTTATGTCCTCTGACCCTGAACCCATCCTTACAGATCCTCCTGGAGCTCATCCCCGCGGCTCTACTTTATTTTCTTGATATTGTACATCAAATCTTCAGAATGGGCCCCCTTTTCGGGACTAATTCTAAAGGCCCTTTGGCTGAACTGGTCAGACCTCTTCTTGTATTTGGTCTTTGATGAGGATTGATTTTACCGAGGTGTCATCATGGAGAAGAGTACAAGGCAAACTCCCCTAATCTTTAATTTCTCTTAGGTTGGAGGCAAAACCTGGAACCCAGTTTTGCCCTTAGACCTGGACTTCGAACTTCAGCAAGCAAGTCACCCCCATGACGAGGGGGCACCCCCACCTGTCACTCTGCGATATTTTAGTTGGTCTTTGCAGCCATCTGACACTCGGATCCAGAATATTGTAAAAACTGGAATTTTGGTTCCTGAATCCCGATTCATGTCGTCAAAACCTGAAAAGATTGGTGACCCTACAAGATGTCCTCTCTCAAGGGCCCATCACCATTGGAAAGGTTTCAAAGTTTCAATTCAAACCTTTTCATCATGCCCAAAGCATAAAGGGGGAAACCACATATAGGTCTAAAGGGTCTCAACATCTTCCTGGTACAAAAAATTCCATATGGAATCTGCCGGTCATTGATCTTCCTTTGTGGACCTCCAGGATCTCTGTTTCCATGTCCCTATCATCCCGTTGCATTTTGCTGCCCCTTCCCTCTTTGCCCGTCCTTTGCACCTCGAGCTTTCAGTAAGCCCGTTCTCGCTATGCGTCACTTTCAGGGCTTCCCCATGATGGAATACCTTCTTCTGAGGGAACAGTCCATGAGATTTGGGTGGATCCTAGATCTCCAGAAATTTAGTGTTGGAACCATCCCACATCGGACTATGTGGGCCTGATCTGAGACACAGTCCTGTCCAAAGTTTTCCTTCGCCTTGCAGGCCAGGAGCCAACCGACCCTCCATTTTTACATGAGGGTCATGGATTTTATGGTGTCTTCCTAGTTCCATACGCCCAATTTCCCTCCATTGCAACTCATTATTCTGGCAGAACACGGGACAAGAGGGTGTAGTCCCTGGATTGTCCTATGACTAGCAGGACCAGGTTTGTGGTGGGTCACCAGTGTGGCACTGGATTTGGGAAAATCCAATGGTTTGGAAGGTACTCACGACAGATGCCAGGTGTCCTCTCCATACAAGGGACTCCTTGGGCCCCTTCCCATGGTGGTTTCTTCCAGGACCCCTTCTCATGGTGGTTTCTTCCAGGACCCCTTCCCATGGTGGTTTCTTCCAGAGCCTCTTCCCATGGTGGTTTCTTCCAGGGCCTCTTCCCATGGTGTTTCTTCCAGGGCCCCTTCCCATGGTGGTTTCTTCCAGAGCCCCTTCCCATGGTGGTTTCTTCCAGGGCCCCTTCCCATGGTGGTTTCTTCCAGGACCTCTTCCCATGGTGGTTTCTTTCAGAGCCCCTTCCCATGGTGGTTTCTTCCAGAGCCCCTTCCCATGGTGGTTTCTTCCAGAGCCCCTTCCCATGGTGGTTTCTTCCAGGGCATCTTCCCATGGTGGTTTCTTCCAGGGCCCCTTCCCATGGTGGTTTCTTCCAGGGCCCCTTCCCATGGTGGTTTCTTCCAGGACCCCTTCCCATGGTGGTTTCTTCCAGGGCCCCTTCCCATGGTGGTTTCTTCCAGGACCCCTTCCCATGGTGGTTTCTTCCAGGACCCCCTTCCCATGGTGGTTTCTTCCAGCGCCCCTTCCCATGGTGGTTTCTTCCAGGACCACTTCCCATGGTGGTTTCTTCCAGGACCTCTTCCCATGGTGGTTTCTTCCAGGGCCTCTTCCCATGGTGGTTTCTTCCAGGGCCTCTTCCCATGGTGGTTTCTTCCAGGGCCCCTTCCCATGGTGGTTTCTTCCAGGGCCCCTTCCCATGGTGGTTTCTTCCAGGGCCTCTTCCCATGGTGGATTCTTCCAGGGCCTCTTCCCATGGTGGTTTCTTCCAGGACCCATTCCCATGGTGGTTTCTTCCAGGGCCTCTTCCCATGGTGGTTTCTTCCAGGACCCCTTCCCATGGTGGTTTCTTCCAGGGCCCCTTCCCATGGTGGTTTCTTCCAGGGTCCCTTCCCATGGTGGTTTCTTCCAGGGCCCCTTCCCATGGTGGTTTCTTCCAGGGTCCCTTCCCATGGTGGTTTCTTCCAGGGTCCCTTCCCATGGTGGTTTCTTCCAGGGCCCCTTCCCATGGTGGTTTCTTCCAGAGCCCCTTCCCATGGTGGTTTCTTCCAGGGCCTCTTCCCATGGTGGTTTCTTCCAGAGCCCCTTCCCATGGTGGATTCTTCCAGGGCCTCTTCCCATGGTGGTTTCTTCCAGAGCCCCTTCCCATGGTGGTTTCTTCCAGGGCCCCTTCCCATGGTGGTTTCTTCCAGGGCCTCTTCCCATGGTGGTTTCTTCCAGAGCCTCTTCCCATGGTGGTTTCTTCCAGAGCCTCTTCCCATGGTTGTTTCTTCCAGGGCCTCTTCCCATGGTGGTTTCTTCCAGGGCCCCTTCCCATGGTGGTTTCTTCCAGGACCCCTTCCCATGGTGGTTTCTTCCAGAGCCTCTTCCCATGGTGGTTTCTTCCAGGACCCCTTCCCATGGTGGTTTCTTCCAGGGCCCCTTCCCATGGTGGTTTCTTCCAGGACCCCTTCCCATGGTGGTTTCTTCCAGGGCCCCTTCCCATGGTGGTTTCTTCCAGAGCCTCTTCCCATGGTGGTTTCTTCCAGGACCCCTTCCCATGGTGGTTTCTTCCAGAGCCCCTTCCCATGGTGGTTTCTTCCAGAGCCCCTTCCCATGGTGGTTTCTTCCAGGGCCCCTTCCCATGGTGGTTTCTTCCAGGGCCTCTTCCCATAGTGGTTTCTTCCAGGACCCCTTCCCATGGTGGTTTCTTCCAGGGCCCCTTCCCATGGTGGTTTCTTCCAGGACCCCTTCCCATGGTGGTTTCTTCCAGAGCCTCTTCCCATGGTGGTTTCTTCCAGGACCCCTTCCCATGGTGGTTTCTTCCAGGGCCCCTTCCCATGGTGGTTTCTTCCAGGACCCCTTCCCATGGTGGTTTCTTCCAGGGCCCCTTCCCATGGTGGTTTCTTCCAGAGCCTCTTCCCATGGTGGTTTCTTCCAGGACCCCTTCCCATGGTGGTTTCTTCCAGAGCCCCTTCCCATGGTGGTTTCTTCCAGGGCCCCTTCCCATGGTGGTTTCTTCCAGGGCCTCTTCCCATGGTGGTTTCTTCCAGGGCCTCTTCCCATGGTGGTTTCCTCCAGGGCCTCTTCCCATGGTGGTTTCTTCCAGGGCCCCTTCCCATGGTGGTTTCTTCCAGGACCCATTCCCATGGTGGTTTCTTCCAGGGCCCCTTCCCATGGTGGTTTCTTCCAGGGCCTCTTCCCATGGTGGTTTCTTCCAGGGCCCCTTCCCATGGTGGTTTCTTCCAGGGCCCCTTCCCATGGTGGTTTCTTCCAGGGCCTCTTCCCATGGTGGTTTCTTCCAGGGCCCCTTCCCATGGTGGTTTCTTCCAGGGCCTCTTCCCATGGTGGTTTCTTCCAGAGCCTCTTCCCATGGTGGTTTCTTCCAGGGCCCCTTCCCATGGTGGTTTCTTCCAGGACCCCTTCCCATGGTGGTTTCTTCCAGGGCCTCTTCCCATGGTGGTTTCTTCCAGGGCCCCTTCCCATGGTGGTTTCTTCCAGGGCCCCTTCCCATGGTGGTTTCTTCCAGGGCCTCTTCCCATGGTGGATTCTTCCAGAGCCCCTTCCCATGGTGGTTTCTTCCAGGGCCCCTTCCCATGGTGGTTTCTTCCAGGGCCTCTTCCCATGGTGGTTTCTTCCAGGGCCTCTACCCATGGTGGTTTCTTCCAGAGCCTCTTCCCATGGTGGTTTCTTCCAGGACCCCTTCCCATGGTGGTTTCTTCCAGAGCCTCTTCCCATGGTGGTTTCTTCCAGGACCCCTTCCCATGGTGGTTTCTTCCAGAGCCCCTTCCCATGGTGGTTTCTTCCAGAGCCCCTTCCCATGGTGGTTTCTTCCAGGGCCCCTTCCCATGGTGGTTTCTTCCAGGGCCTCTTCCCATAGTGGTTTCTTCCAGGACCCCTTCCCATGGTGGTTTCTTCCAGGGCCCCTTCCCATGGTGGTTTCTTCCAGGACCCCTTCCCATGGTGGTTTCTTCCAGAGCCTCTTCCCATGGTGGTTTCTTCCAGGACCCCTTCCCATGGTGGTTTCTTCCAGGGCCCCTTCCCATGGTGGTTTCTTCCAGGACCCCTTCCCATGGTGGTTTCTTCCAGGGCCCCTTCCCATGGTGGTTTCTTCCAGAGCCTCTTCCCATGGTGGTTTCTTCCAGGACCCCTTCCCATGGTGGTTTCTTCCAGGGCCCCTTCCCATGGTGGTTTCTTCCAGGACCTCTTCCCATGGTGGTTTCTTCCAGGGCCTCTACCCATGGTGGTTTCTTCCAGGACCCCTTCCCATGGTGGTTTCTTCCAGGGCCTCTTCCCATGGTGGTTTCTTCCAGGACCCCTTCCCATGGTGGTTTCTTCCAGGGCCCCTTCCCATGGTGGTTTCTTCCAGGGCCTCCCCCAGGTGAGGTATGAGGCACAGTTATCCCCTCCCCCCAGGTGAGGTACAGTTATCCCCTCCTCCCAGGTGAGGTATGAGGTACAGTTATCCCCTCCCCCCAGGTGAGGTATGAGGCACAGTTATCCCCTCCCCCCAGGTGAGGTATGAGGCACAGTTATCCCCTCCCCCGAGGTGAGGTATGAGGCACAGTTATCCCCTGCCCCGAGGTGAGGTATGAGGCACAGTTATCCCCTCCCCCCAGGTGAGGTATGAGGCACAGTTATCCCCTCCCCCCAGGTGAGGTACAGTTATCCCCTCCCCCCAGTTGAGGTATGAGGTACAGTTATCTCCTCCCCCCCAGGTGAGGTATGAGGCACAGTTATCTCCTCCCCCCAGGTGAGGTATGAGGTACAGTTATCCCCTCTCCCCAGGTGAGGTATGAGGCACAGTTATCCCCTCCCCCCAGGTGAGGTATGAGGCACAGTTATCCCCTCCCCCCAGGTGAGGTACAGTTATCCCCTCCCCCCAGGTGAGGTATGAGGCACAGTTATCCCCTCCCCCCAGGTGAGGTATGAGGCACAGTTATCCCCTCCCCCCAGGTGAGGTATGAGGTACAGTTATCCCCTCTCCCCAGGTGAGGTATGAGGCACAGTTATCCCCTCCCCCAGGTGAGGTATGAGGCACAGTTATCCCCTCCCCCAGGTGAGGTATGAGGCACAGTTATCCCCTCCCCCCAGGTGAGGTATGAGGCACAGTTATCCCCTCCCCCCAGGTGAGGTATGAGGTACAGTTATCCCCTCTCCCCAGGTGAGGTATGAGGCACAGTTATCTCCTCCCCCCCAGGTGAGGTATGAGGCACAGTTATCTCCTCCCCCCAGGTGAGGTATGAGGTACAGTTATCCCCTCTCCCCAGGTGAGGTATGAGGCACAGTTATCTCCTCCCCCCCAGGTGAGGTATGAGGCACAGTTATCTCCTCCCCCCAGGTGAGGTATGAGGTACAGTTATCCCCTCTCCCCAGGTGAGGTATGAGGCACAGTTATCCCCTCCCCCAGGTGAGGTATGAGGCACAGTTATCCCCTCCCCCCAGGTGAGGTATGAGGCACAGTTATCCCCTCCCCCCAGGTGAGGTACAGTTATCCCCTCCCCCCAGGTGAGGTATGAGGTACAGTTATCTCCTCCCCCCCAGGTGAGGTATGAGGCACAGTTATCTCCTCCCCCCAGGTGAGGTATGTGGCACTGTTATCCCCTCCTCCCAGGTGAGGTATGAGGCACAGTTATCTCCTCCCCCCAGGTGAGGTATGAGGTACAGTTATCCCCTCCCCCCAGGTGAGGTATGAGGTACAGTTATCCCCTCCCCCCAGGTGAGGTACAGTTATCCCCTCCCCCCAGGTGAGGTATGAGGTACAGTTATCTCCTCCCCCCCAGGTGAGGTATGAGGCACAGTTATCTCCTCCCCCCAGGTGAGGTATGTGGCACTGTTATCCCCTCCTCCCAGGTGAGGTATGAGGCACAGTTATCCCCTCCCCCCAGGTGAGGTATGAGGCACAGTTACCTCCTCAGTTGCTGTCTGTCCCTTTTCATGCTGTAGGCCTGCACCGGAAGTCCACTCTCCTCTTCCTCCTGGTTTTGCTTTCCAGGCTACTTCCGGATTCTGCGTTTCACATCTTCAGACACTTCCGCTCTGTGCGTTCCACCCAAGGACGTAGCCCCGCCCTCCCTCTGAATGAGGCGCCTGCGCAGTACGGAGGGATTGTGAAGCCGGCGGAGGGGGCGTGTCCCGGCATTCCCCGCGCGATATAGAGAGCTGAGGGAGGAGGAAAATGTCAGCCTGACCCCCATTGTCATCACAGGAGCCGTGTCCCTGTCTGTCTATGTGTGGGGGGGGGAGGGGCGGATAATGGATAGGAAGTATATTATTATATATAAAGTCAGCAGAATGTGTATTATATATCTGGGGGCCCCGCCGGGGGGACATGAAACCTGATTGGTCGCTCACCTTTATAATCTGAGGATCACCTGAACTGTGGACACACCCAGTGTGATTGGCTCCGCCCCCATGAGCACCTGTCACCTGAGTGGTGATTATAGGTCAGGTGGTGTGTTGTGTCACAGCTCCGCCTCCAGTGTAGACCTCTGTCACCTCATTGGCTGCCCAGGTACATAACGACTGACCCGTCACCAGAGGAAGGGTGTACCAAGATGGCGTCTGGACTCTTATAGGACCCCTTCCAGTGTCCATGGTGGGCCCTTCACTCATCACCAACACATAGGGACCTTCTACTGGTAGGGATCCGATGGCTTCCAAGTTGTGGCCCCGGCATAGTGGGGGGGGGGTCTGATTTTTGGCCCCCGGCTGGTGTTGTGTTTCTTGTGGTGTGCAAGATATGGGGCCCTGAGCCGGTGTGGAGGGTCTGGTGGTTGGAAAGACCGAGACCTAAACTAGGGGGACATTTCTGGTGGGCACCACTTTGTGGCCCTGATCTGGTGTAGAGGGTCTGCGGATCCTCCATTGGGGGCCCTGGGGTCCTTAGTGCTCTCTCTACAGTCCGGGACCCACAAAGACCAGAGGGTCTGCGGATCCTCTATTGGGGGTCCTTAGTGCTCTCTCTGGTCTTTGTGGGTCCCGGACTGTAGAGGGTCTGCGGATCCTCCATTGGGGGGCCCTGGGGTCCTTAGTGCTCTCTCTACAGTCCGGGACCCACAAAGACCAGAGGGTCTGCGGATCCTCTATTGGGGGTCCTTAGTGCTCTCTCTGGTCTTTGTGGGTCCCGGACTGTAGAGGGTCTGCGGATCCTCCATTGGGGGCCCTGGGGTCCTTAGTGCTCTCTCTGGTCTTTGAGGGTCTGCGGATCCTCCATTGGGGGCCCTGGGGTCCTTAGTGCTCTCTCTGGTCTTTGTGGGTCTCAGACTGTAGAGGGTCTGCAGATCCTCCATTGGGGGCCCTGGGGTCCTTAGTGCTCTCTCTGGTCTTTGTGGGTCTCAGACTGTAGAGGGTCTGCAGATCCTCCATTGGGGGCCCTGGGGTCCTTAGTGCTCTCTCTGGTCTTTGTGGGTCTCAGACTGTAGAGGGTCTGCAGATCCTCCATTGGGGGGCCCTGGGGTCCTTAGTGCTCTCTCTGGTCTTTGTGGGTCCCAGACTGTAGAGGGCTCTGCGGATCCTCCATTGGGGGGCCCTGGGGTCCTTAGTGCTCTCTCTGGTCTTTGTGCGTCCCAGATTGTAGAGGGTCTGCAGATCCTCCATTGGGGGGCCCTCGGGTCCTTAGTGCTCTCTCCGGTCTTCGTGCGTCCCAGACTGTAGAGGGTCTGCGGATCCTCCATTGGGGGGCCCTGGGGTCCTTAGTGCTCTCTCTGGTCTTTGTGGGTCTCAGACTGTAGAGGGTCTGCAGATCCTCCATTAGGGGGCCCTGGGGTCCTTAGTGCTCTCTCTGGTCTTTGTGGGTCCCAGACTGTAGAGGGTCTGCGGATCCTCTATTGGGGGCCCTGGGGTCCTTAGTGCTCTCTCTCTGATCTTTGTGGGTCCCGGACTGTAGAGGGTCTGCGGATCCTCCATTGGGGGGCCCTGGGGTCCTTAGTGCTCTCTCTGGTCTTTGTGGGTCCCGGACTGTAGAGGGTCTGCAAATCCTCCATTAGGGGGCCCTTAGTGCTCTCTCTGGTCTTTGTGGGTCTCAGACTGTAGAGGGTCTGCGGATCCTCTATTGGGGGGCCCTGGGGTCCTTAGTTCTCTCTCTGGTCTTTGTGGGTTCCGGACTGTAGAGGGTCTGCGGATCCTCCATTGGGGGGCCCTGGGGTCCTTAGTGCTCTCTCCGGTCTTCGTGCGTCCCAGACTGTAGAGGGTCTGCGGATCCTCCATTGGGGGGCCCTGGGGTCCTTAGTGCTCTCTCCGGTCTTCGTGCGTCCCAGACTGTAGAGGGTCTGCGGATCCTCCATTGGGGGGCCCTGGGGTCCTTAGTGCTCTCTCCGGTCTTCGTGCGTCCCAGACTGTAGAGGGTCTGCGGATCCTCCATTGGGGGGCCCTGGGGTCCTTAGTTCTCTCTCTGGTCTTTGTGGGTTCCGGACTGTAGAGGGTCTGCGGATCCTCCATTGGGGGGCCCTGGGGTCCTTAGTGCTCTCTCTGGTCTTTGTGGGTCTCAGACTGTAGAGGGTCTGCGGATCCTCCATTGGGGGGCCCTGGGGTCCTTAGTGCTCTCTCTGGTCTTTGTGCGTCCCAGACTGTAGAGGGTCTGCGGATCCTCCATTGGGGGGCCCTGGGGTCCTTAGTGCTCTCTCCGGTCTTCGTGCGTCCCAGACTGTAGAGGGTCTGCGGATCCTCCATTGGGGGGCCCTGGGGTCCTTAGTGCTCTCTCTGGTCTTTGTGGGTCTCAGACTGTAGAGGGTCTGCGGATCCTCCATTGTGGGGCCCTGGGGTCCTTAGTGCTCTCTCTGGTCTTTGTGGGTCTCAGACTGTAGAGGGTCTGCGGATCCTCTATTGGGGGGCCCTGGGGTCCTTAGTGCTCTCTCCGGTCTTCGTGCGTCCCAGACTGTAGAGGGTCTGCGGATCCTCCATTGGGGGGCCCTGGGGTCCTTAGTGCTCTCTCTGGTCTTTGTGGGTCCCGGACTGTAGAGGGTCTGCGGATCCTCCATTGGGGGGCCCTGGGGTCCTTAGTGCTCTCTCTGGTCTTTGTGGGTCCCAGACTGTAGAGGGTCTGCAAATCCTCCATTGGGGGGCCCTTAGTGCTCTCTCTGGTCTTTGTTTTTTTTGGACTGTAGAGGGTCTGTTGATCATCCATTCGGGGGCCCTTAGTGCTCTCTCTGGTCTTTGTGGGTCTCAGACTGTAGAGGGTCTGCGGATCCTCTATTGGGGGGTCCTTAGTGCTCTCTCTCTGGTCTTTGTTGGTTTTGGACTGTAGAGGGTCTGCGGAACCTCCTTCGGGGGGCCCTGGGGTCCTTAATGCTCTCTCTGGTCTTTGTGGGTTTTGAACTGTAGAGACTGCTGATTTTCCATTGAGTAGACTGGAAAAGTGAGGTAAAGGTCACGGGAGAGGTGGGGTCTGAGACACGGGACACTGAAGAGGTGAGGTAGGAGACACAGACAACGGAAGAGGTGAGGTAGGAGACACAGGTTACGGGAGAGGTGAGGTAGGAGACACAGGTTACGGGAGAGGTGAGGTAGGAGACACAGGTTATGGGAGAGGTGAGGTAGGAGACACAGGTCACGGGTGAGGTAGGAGACACAGGTTACGGGAGAGGTGAGGTAGGAGACACAGGTTATGGGAGAGGTGAGGTAGGAGACACGGGAGAGGTGAGGTAGGAGACACAGGTTATGGGAGAGGTGAGGTAGGAGACACAGGTTATGGGAGAGGTGAGGTAGGAGACACAAGACATGGAAGAGGTGAGGTAGGAGACACAGGTCATCTGAGAGGTGAGGTAGGAGACACAGGTTACGGGAGAGGTGAGGTAGGAGACACAGGTTACGGGTGAGGTAGGAGACACAGGTCATCGGAGAGGTGAGGTAGGAGACACAGGTTACGGGAGAGGTGAGGTAGGAGACACAGGTTACGGGAGAGGTGAGGTAGGAGACACAGGTCACGGGAGAGGTGAGGTAGGAGACACAGGTCACGGGAGAGGTGAGGTAGGAGACACAGGTTACGGGAGAGGTGAGGTAGGAGACACAGGTTACGGGAGAGGTGAGGTAGGAGACACAGGTCACGGGAGAGGTGAGGTAGGAGACACAGGTCACGGGAGAGGTGAGGTAGGAGACACAGGTTACGGGAGAGGTGAGGTAGGAGACACAGGTTACGGGAGAGGTGAGGTAGGAGACACGGGAGAGGTGAGGTAGGAGACACAGGTTACGGGAGAGGTGAGGTAGGAGACACAGGTTACGGGAGGGGTGAGGTAGGAGACACAGGTTACGAGAGAGGTGAGGTAGGAGACACAGGTCACAGGGGAGGTGAGGTAGGAGACACAGGTCACAGGGGAGGTGAGGTAGGAGACACAGGTCACAGGGGAGGTGAGGTAGGAGACACAGGTCACAGGGGAGGTGAGGTAGGAGACACAGGTTATGGGGAGGAGAGGTAGGAGACACAGGTCACAGGGGAGGTGAGGTAGGAGACACAGGTCACGGGAGAGGTGAGGTAGGAGACACAGGTCACGGGAGAGGTGAGGTAGGAGACACAGGTCACGGGAGAGGTGAGGTAGGAGACACAGGTCACGGGAGAGGTGAGGTAGGAGACACAGGTTACGGGAGAGGTGAGGTAGGAGACACAGGTTACGGGAGAGGTGAGGTAGGAGACACAGGTTACGGGAGGGGTGAGGTAGGAGACACAGGTCACGGGAGAGGTGAGGTAGGTGTGATGCAATTGCCTATATGCTTCAGGTTAATCCTCCCTGCTTGTTTAAGGCTGTTAATTGTAATTACTCTTCTGCAGCTAGTCCTGTTTCAAATGTTAATTGTTCTAGCCCTGTGTTTACTGGTTACTGTGATTAGATAAGTGGCTTGTGTTAATTATGCTGATTGCTTCATTGTGGTAATTATCTCTCTATATGCGGAGCCGAACCGGCTAGATACTGATTAGTTCAAAGAAATATCTTTATTTCAAAGGAGCTGTATTGAAGACCCCCCACGGTGTAAGAGGGGGGCGGAGATTTGTCATTGTAACAGTTTTGGAAATGACATATAAGCTGTGTGTTATAACATTAAACTCTGTCTTGTTCTAGCAGTAAGCCTGGACTAATGTGTGGCTTAATGGGCGATCTCAGGGATATTCCTCCTAGTGGAATATTGGGGTGATGTTCTTATGGAAGAAGGGAATCTTTGACGGGGATATCATACCGATACCGTCACAGTAGGAGACACAGGTTACGGGAGAGGTGAGGTAGGAGACACAGGTCACGGGAGAGGTGAGGTAGGAGACACAGGTTATGGGAGAGGTGAGGTAGGAGACACAGGTTACGGGAGAGGTGAGGTAGGAGACACAGGTCATCGGAGAGGTGAGGTAGGAGACACAGGTTATGGGAGACGTGAGGTAGGAGACACAGGTCATCGGAGAGGTGAGGTAGGAGACACAGGTTATGGGAGAGGTGAGGTAGGAGACACAGGTCATCGGAGAGGTGAGGTAGGAGACACAGGTTATGGGGAGGTGGGGTAGGAGACACAGGTTATGGGAGAGGTGAGGTAGGAGACACAGGTTATGGGAGAGGTGAGGTAGGAGAGACAGGTTACGGGAGAGGTGAGGTAGGAGACACAGGTTATGGGAGAGGTGAGGTAGGAGACACAGGTTATGGGGAGGTGGGGTAGGAGACACAGGTCACGGGAGAGGTGAGGTAGGAGACACAGGTCATCGGAGAGGTGAGGTAGGAGACACAGGTTATGGGGAGGTGGGGTAGGAGACACAGGTTATGAGAGGTGAGGTAGGAGACACAGGTTACGGGAGAGGTGAGGTAGGAGACACAGGTTATGGGGAGGTGGGGTAGGAGACACAGGTTATGGGAGAGGTGAGGTAGGAGACACAGGTTATGTCAGAGGTGAGGTAGGAGACACAGGTTATGGGAGAGGTGAGGTAGGAGACACAGGTTATGGGAGAGGTGAGGTAGGAGACACATGTTATGGGAGAGGTGAGGTAGGAGACACAGGTTATGGGAGAGGTGAGGTAGGAGACACAGGTTACGGGAGAGGTGAGGTAGGAGACACAGGTTACGGGAGAGGTGAGGTAGGAGACACAGGTTACGGGAGAGGTGAGGTAGGAGACACAGGTTACGGGAGAGGTGAGGTAGGAGACACAGGTTACGGGAGAGGTGAGGTAGGAGACACAGGTTATGGGAGAGGTGAGGTAGGAGACACAGGTTATGGGAGAGGTGAGGTAGGAGACACAGGTCACAGGGGAGGTGAGGTAGGAGACACAGGTTACGGGAGAGGTGAGGTAGGAGACACAGGTTACGGGAGAGGTGAGGTAGGAGACACAGGTTACGGGAGAGGTGAGGTAGGAGACACAGGTTACGGGAGAGGTGAGGTAGGAGACACAGGTTACGGGAGACGTGAGGTAGGAGACACAGGTTACGGGAGAGGTGAGGTAGGAGACACAGGTCATAGAAGAGGTGAGGTAGGAGACACAGGTTATGGGTGAGGTAGAAGGCACAGGTCACGGGAGAGGTGAGGTAGGAGACACAAGACATGGAAGAGGTGAGGTAGGAGACACAGGTCACGGGAGAGGTGAGGTAGGAGACACAGGTCACGGGAGAGGTGAGGTAGGAGACACAGGTTACGGGAGAGGTGAGGTAGGAGACACAGGTCACGGGAGAGGTGAGGTAGGAGACACAGGTCATGGAAAAGCTGAGGTAAAAGACACGGGTTCCTGGAGAGTTGCGGTAGGAGACCCAGGTCACAGGAGAGGTAAATATAATACCTTCTTTTGCTTGGATCTCATGTTCCCCCGAGGCTGTTTGTCGGCACGTGGACAGGTTCAGCATAGTTGAAACGTCCCTAAAGCTCAGGAGCCATGGAAACCCCATCATACACTTAGAAGCCGCCTTAATTTTGCCAATTTCCCCGGTAACACCAATTTATTTTGTAAACATTTTGTTTTAATGTGTTCGTATTTCTCCAAAAACACGTATTCCTGGTCATCTGAAAGACAAGGCAGCGTTGATGAAGAAGGATGCGAGGGGACGTTGATGATGAAGGAAGGATGCGAGGGGACGTTGATGAAGAAGGAAGGATGTGAGGGGACGTTGATGAAGAAGGAAGGATGCGAGGGGACGTTGATGAAGAAGGAAGGATGCGAGGGGACGTTGATGAAGAAGGAAGGATGCGAGGGGACGTTGATGAAGAAGGAAGGATGCGAGGGGACGTTGATGAAGAAGGAAGGATGTGAGGGGACGTTGATGAAGAAGGAAGGATGCGAGGGGACGTTGATGAAGAAGGAAGAATGCGAGGGGACGTTGGTGAAGAAGGAAGGATGCGAGGGGACGTTGATGAAGAAGGAAGGATGCGAGGGGACGTTGATGAAGAAGGAAGGATGCAAGGGGACGTTGATGAAGAAGGAAGGATGTGAGGGGACGTTGATGAAGAAGGAAGGATGTGAGGGAACGTTGAAGAAGGAAGGATGCAAGGGGACGTTGATGAAGAAGGAAGGATGCGAGGGGACGTTGATGAAGAAGGAAGGATGCGAGGGGATGTTGATGAAGAAGGAAGGATGTGAGGGGACGTTGATGAAGAAGGAAGGATGTGAGGGGACGTTGATGAAGAAGGATGCGAGGGGACGTTGATGAAGAAGGAAGGATGTGAGGGGACGTTGAAGAAGGAAGGATGTGAGGGGACGTTGAAGAAGGAAGGATGTGAGGGGACGTTGATGAAGAAGGAAGGATGTGAGGGGACGTTGATGAAGAAGGAAGGATGCGAGGGGACGTTGATGAAGAAGGAAGGATGTGAGGGGACGTTGAAGAAGGAAGGATGCAAGGGGACGTTGATGAAGAAGGAAGGATGTGAGGGGATGTTGATGAAGAAGGATGTGAGGGGACGTTGATGAAGGAAGGATGTGAGGGGACGTTGATGAAGAAGGAAGGATGTGAGGGGACGTTGATGAAGAAGGAAGGATGTGAGGGGACGTTGATGAAGAAGGAAGGATGCGAGGGGACGTTGAAGGAAGGAAGGATGTGAGGGGACGTTGATGAAGGAAGGATGTGAGGGGACGTTGATGAAGAAGGAAGGATGTGAGGGGACGTTGATGAAGAAGGAAGGATGCGAGGGGACGTTGATGAAGAAGGAAGGATGTGAGGGGACATTGATGAAGAAGGAAGGATGCGAGGGGACGTTGATGAAGAAGGAAGGATGTGAGGGGACGTTGAAGGAAGGATGCAAGGGGACGTTGATGAAGAAGGAAGGATGCGAGGGGACGTTGATGAAGAAGGAAGGATGTGAGGGGACGTTGAAGGAAGGATGCAAGGGGACGTTGATGAAGAAGGAAGGATGCGAGGGGACGTTGATGAAGAAGGAAGGATGCGAGGGGACGTTGATGAAGAAGGAAGGATGTGAGGGGACGTTGATGAAGAAGGATGCCAGGGGACGTTGATGAAGAAGGAAGGATGTGAGGGGACGTTGATGAAGAAGGATGCCAGGGGACGTTGATGAAGAAGGAAGGATGCGAGGGGACGTTGATGAAGAAGGATGCGAGGGGACGTTGATGAAGAAGGAAGGATGCGAGGGGACGTTGATGAAGAAGGAAGGATGTGAGGGGACGTTGATGAAGAAGGAAGGATGTGAGGGGACGTTGAAGGAAGGATGCAAGGGGACGTTGATAAAGAATGGTCCCCCCCATTAAAGACCTTACTCCACCATACAGCTGCGAGTGCTTTAGTTTTTATTTGCAGTGGGGAGGTGAAAAATGCACAAAAGACATCATATATAATTACACATAATAAGCAAAAATAACGAGTAATAAAGACGGTGTAATCTACAATAATAAAGCTACAGTCTGACCACCAGGATGTCAAGCTTGGGGAGGTTCTCCTGGATTACGGGGACCTGGAATACATCGGCAATGGTATTTGCCCTGATTTTGGCCATTGATGGACTTGACAGTCCTCACCTGACTACGACATGCCTACACTCGAGTATTTGGCTTTCTGGAAAGTCTTCTGGTGGACCTCTGGAGATATTTAGCTAAATATGTTGAAGTCCCTGTAGGAGCCATGGCCATTCTGGGACCCTCGGCATGAATACCTGTATGAGGCCAATGTTTCTTGGACTGTGTGGCTGGTAGGTGGTCACATCTCCCGTTATTTTCCTCTTGATTAAGTAGACTCTGAGAACCACACTGAGTGTCACCTAGACCCCTTTAGTTTGAAAGTTTTTTTATTGCCGAGTACCCTACGGGGAGATTTACCCGGTGGCTGTCAATGTGATCCCAACATTTGCAGTTGTCGTCACCAGAAGAATAGAGGAGGATATAGCAATGGGGACACCTGGTTGTGGAGAGATTTCCTCTGATTTCTTGCTGTGTCTCTGGGGCGAGGACTCCCCAATGGGAAGGTACAGGAGTAGTATGGGGCAGTAACGATTCCAATCTACTCTCAGGCCTCTCTTTTGAGTCATCTTCCAGCAGCCCGGGGGGGGGGAGTTGTCACCGCTACATTTGGGGGCTCGTCCGGAATACCCTTCATGGTTGGCCCTAGCAAGCAACTTCCCTCCTTGAACTCCGTTTGATCTGAGACTTGTTCAGACCTACAACTCTCTGACGGTTGTAGGTCTGACCACGTCTCGGATCAAACGGAGTTCAAGGAGGGAAGTTGCTTGCTAGGGCCAACCATGAAGGGTATCCCGGACGAGCTCCCAAATGTAGCACCCCCCCCCCCCTGTGAGGGCTGCTGGAAGATGACTGTCCCCAAACGTTGCCCTGAGAAATGGAAGTCCAGAAGTCACAATTCGGAAAAAGAAAACGGGTCGACAGGCCTGCCATATACCGAAGACAGGAAATGTATATTAGACGGAGAATGGAGTGATCCCAAAAAGTCATCTCTAGGATAACAGTGAAAGGGATCCAGACCTAATCTGTCTGGATTCATTGAGAACATGTTTAAGGATTTTAAGCTTGTAGTACCCCCAAGATTCTGTACGTTTTCTATCCATAAAGAAGGCTGCCCACCTCTCTGGAGACCCCTGAGCCTCATTTATAAAGATGGCCGCCCACCTCTCTGGAGACCCCTGAGCCTCATTTAAAGTTGGCCATCCATATCTTTGGAGAGCACCGGGCACTGTTTATGAACATGGCCATCCATCTCTCTGGAGATCACTGGGCCTCATTTATAAAGATGGCCGCCCACCTCTCTGAAATTCACTAGGCCTCATTTATAAAGATGGCCACCCACCTCTCTGGAGATCACTGAGCCTCATTTATAAAGATGGCCGCCCACCTCTCTGGAGACTCCTGAGCCTCATTTAAAGATGGCCACCCAAATCTTTGGAGGGCACTGTTTTTTTTTTATATAGATTGCCATCTTTGTTTATAACCACTGCCATCTGCGGGCCAGTGGTTAGAGCTGGTTCTCTCTGTCTGGTAAATGCTACAGTTCTATACAGTGGGTGAGGGCCGGTTATGTCTACCTCTCTGGTATATGGAGTTCTATGTAGTAGTTGAGGCCTGGTTCTGTCCATGCCTCCAGTATAAAGTATGGAGCTCTATGTACTGGTTAAGGTCCAGTTCGGTCTGGTATAAGGTATGGAGCTCTATGTACTGGTTGGGGGACGGTTCTGTCTGGAATAAGGTATGGAGCTCTGTGTACTGGTTGGGGGCCGTTTTTTCCCCGGTATAAAGTATGGGTCTCTATGGATCGCCAAGTACTGGTTAAGGTCCAGTTCTGTCTGGTATAAGGTATGGAGCTCTATGTACTGGTTTAGGGCTGGTTTTGGTCATCTCTCTGGTATATGGAATGGACTTCTATAAACCGGGGGGGGGGGTTGGCTCGGCAGACTGTTTGGCTCCACAAGGCCGATGGCTCGTTCTTCCAGAGTCGGGTGGTGGTGGGGGGGCGGGTCACACTGTCTTTGGACTGATCCCATTTTCCCTTCCCAGCTTCCAAGACCAAATGAGATCACTTCCTTGAGCGTTTCATGAGTGGAAATTCCGAAAGTCAGAATTTTAACGTCAGAAAAGTGCCGCCAATCTTTTCTTATTTTGCCGGGGTGGGGCAAGAGGTGGTTGACCCTAATTTTCGGACACATTTTTCGCTCTGTATTGGCAGCACATTTCAGTCTGTAATACGGGAGGAGGATTGTCTGTCACATCCGCTGTACTGCGTTGAAGGAACGTTCCGGTGGTCGATGGTGTGGAAGGCCAGAAGGCTCTAGAGGTGAACTCCACATTCCATTGAAGGAACGTTCCGGTGGTCGGTGGTGTTGGAAGGCCAGAAGGCTCTAGAGGTGAACTCCACATTCCATTGAAGGAACGTTCCGGTGGTCGGTGGTGTTGGAAGGCCAGAAGGCTCTAGAGGTGATCTCCACATTCCACTGAAGGAACGTTCCGGTGGTTGGTGGTGTTGGACGGCCAGAAGGCTCTAGAGGTGAACTCCACGTTCCACCAAAGGAACGCGTTGAATGTGGAACGTTGCTATTGGCTCCCCGGTGACAGTCTCGTATTTCAGGCTCCCCGGTGCCAGTCTCGTATTCCAGGCTCCCCGGTGCCAGTCTCGTATTTCAGGCTCCCCGGTGACAGTCTCGTATTTCAGGCTCCCCGGTGACAGTCTCGTATTTCAGGCTCCCCGGTGACAGTCTCGTATTTCAGGCTCCCCGGTGCCAGTCTCGTATTTCAGGCTCCCCGGTGCCAGTCTCGTATTTCGGGCTCCCCGGTGCCAGTCTCGTATTTCGGGCTCCCCGGTGCCAGTCTCGTATTTCAGGCTCCCCGGTGACAGTCTCGTAGTTCAGGCTCCCCGGTGACAGTCTCGTAGTTCAGGCTCCCCGGTGACAGTCTCGTATTTCAGGCTCACTGGTCGGCCAGCAATCTTTCCCCGGTGATGAAGACGGGTGGCGGCTGAGGGTGGCTCTTCTGGTGTCGGAGAAGTTTGGTGTATTGGGTGAAGTCTCTGCCGCAGCCGGAGCACAGGAAGAGCTCCACGGCCGGGTGGGCTCTGCGGTGGACGGCGAGCTCGGACTCGGCCTTGAAGCACTTGCCGCAGTCGTCGCAGGAGAACTTGCGCTCTCGGTTGTGCATGAGCTGGTGGTGGAAGAGGTCGTCGCTTCGGGTGAAGGACATGCCGCACTCTGAACACTCGCACGGCTTCTTGCCGGCGTGGATCTTGCCGTGGGTGACCAGGCTGGAGCGGGCGTTGAAGCGCCTGCCACACTCGGTGCAGCTGTAGGGCTTCTCTCCGGTGTGGGTCCGGCGGTGAATGACCAGGGCGGTGTTGTGGCGGTAGTACTTGCCGCACTCTAGGCAGGGGTGGAGTTTGACGGTCAGCGCGTGCATGGGCTCGTGTCTGGTGAAGGCCTCAATGGTGGCAAACATCTTCTTGCAGTTGGAGCAGTAAGTGGGGGTTAGGACCGGGGAAGAGGTCACGTCGGGCTGGGTGGGGGGCGGGTGCTGGCCCGCCTCTGACATATAAGCCCCGCCCTTACTGAAGTCCACCATATTGGAGAGAGCGTACTGGGCGGGGGAAGGGTGTTGGGTGCTCCACAGTGGCTCCACTGACCCCATGACTGTGGGAGATTGCCCGTCATTACCACCTGTGGGGGGATGGGTGGCGGCCCCCGGGAACTGGTCAGTAGGGGGCGGAATCCGATTCTCCATCACATGGGGGATGGGATCTTCGGTCCTAGACTGTGGGAGGGGCCGAGGATGGGATGGACCTGCGGGGGAGAAAAGTCACTCATTACTGCGGAAATCACCAACATGCCTAAAAAATGTCTGAGCTACGCCCCCCGCATAGACCCCTCCCCCCTCATCTATGTGTGCAAGCTCTACAGTGTCACATGACAGGAAGTACCTGTCTGTACGGGATGTGTGGGCTCTATGGTGTCACATGACAGGAAGTACCACTCTGTACGGGCTCTATGGTGTCACGTGACAGGAAGAAACTCTATGGTGTCAAGTGACAGGAAGTGCCGCTCTGTACGGGGTGGGCGGGCTCTATGGTGTCACTTGACAGGAAGTGCCGCTCTGTACGGGGTGGGCGGGCTCTATGGTGTCACTTGACAGGAAGTGCCGCTCTGTACGGGGTGGGCGGGCTCTATGGTGTCACTTGACAGGAAGTGCCGCTCTTTACGGGGTGGGTGGGCTCTATGGTGTCACTTGACAGGAAGTACCGCTCTGTACGGGGTGGGCGGGCCTTATGGTGTCACTTGACAGGAAGTGCCGGGCTCTATGGTGTCACTTGACAGGAAGTGCCGCTCTGTACGGGGTGGGCGGGCTCTATGGTGTCACTTGACAGGAAGTGCCGCTCTGTACGGGGTGGGCGGGCTCTATGGTGTCACTTGACAGGAAGTGCCGCTCTGTAAGGGGTGGGCGGGCTCTATGGTGTGACTTGACAGGAAGTACCGCTCTGTACGGGGTGTACAGGCTCTATGGTGTCATGTGACAGGAAGCACCGGGGTGGGCGGGCTCTATGGTGTCACTTGACAGGAAGTACCGCTCTGTACGGGGTGGGCGGGCTCTATGGTGTCACTTGACAGGAAGTGCCGCTCTGTACGGGGTGGGCGGACTCTATGGTGTCACTTGACAGGAAGTGCCACTCTGTACGGGATGGGCGGGCTCTATGGTGTCACGTGACAGGAAGTGCCGCTCTGTACGGGGTGGGCGGGCTCTATGGTGTCACGTGACAGGAAGTGCCGCTCTGTACGGCGTGTGCGGGCTCTATGGTGTCACGTGAAAGGAAGTGCCGCTCTGTACGGGGTGGGTGGGCTCTATGGTGTCACGTGACAGGAAGTGCCGCTCTGTACGGTGTGTGCGGGCTCTATGGTGTCACTTGACAGGAAGTGCCGCTCTGTACGGGGTGGGCGGGCTCTATGGTGTCACTTGACAGAAAGTGCCGCTCTGTACGGGGTGGGCGGGCTCTATGGTGTCACTTGACAGGAAGTGCCGCTCTGTACGGGGTGTGCGGGCTCTATGGTGTCACTTGACAGGAAGTGCCGCTCTGTACGGGGTGGGCGGGCTCTATGGTGTCACTTGACAGAAAGTGCCGCTCTGTACGGGGTGGGCGGGCTCTATGGTGTCACGTGACAGGAAGTGCCGCTCTGTACGGGGTGGGCGGGCTCTATGGTGTCACGTGACAGGAAGTGCCGCTCTGTACGGGGTGTGCGGGCTCTATGGTGTCACGTGACAGGAAGTGCCGCTCTGTACGGGGTGTGCGGGCTCTATGGTGTCACGTGACAGGAAGTACCGCTCTGTACGGGGTGGGCGGGCTCTATGGTGTCATGTGACAGGAAGTGCCGCTCTGTACGGGGTGGGCGGGCTCTATGGTGTCACGCGACAAAATGCCGCTCTGTACGGGGTGTGCGGGCTCTATGGTGTCACATGACAGGAAGTGTCGCTCTGTACGGGGTGGGTGGGCTCTATGGTGTCACGTGACAGGAAGTACCGCTCTGTACGGGGTGGGCGGGCTCTATGGTGTCACTTGACAGGAAGTGCCGCTCTGTACGGGGTGGGTGGGCTCTATGGTGTCATGTGACAGGAAGTGCCGCTCTGTACGGGGTGTGTGGGCTCTATGGTGTCACGTGACAGGAAGTGCTGTTCTGTACGGGGTGGGCGGGCTCTATGGTGTCACGTGACAGGAAGTGCCGCTCTGTACGGGCTCTATGGTGTCACGCGACAAAATGCCGCTCTGTACGGGGTGGGCAGGGTCTATGGTGTCACATGACAGGAAATGCCGCTCTGTACGGGGTGGGCGGGCTCTATGGTGTCACGTGACAGGAAGTGCCGCTCTGTACGGGGTGTGCGGGCTCTATGGTGTCACGTGACAGGAACTGCCGCTCTGTACGGGGAGTGCGGGCTCTATGGTGTCACGTGACAGGAAGTGCCGCTCTGTACGGGGTGGGCGGGCTCTATGGTGTCACGTGACAGGAAGTGCCGCTCTGTACGGGGTGTGCGGGCTCTATGGTGTCACGTGACAGGATGTGCCGCTCTGTACGGGGTGGGCGGGCTCTATGGTGTCACGTGACAGGAAGTGCCGCTCTGTACGGGGTGGGCGGGCTCTATGGTGTCACGCGACAAAATGCCGCTCTGTACGGGGTGTGCGGGCTCTATGGTGTCACGTGACAGGAACTGCCGCTCTGTACGGGGAGTGCGGGCTCTATGGTGTCACGTGACAGGAAGTGCCGCTCTGTACGGGGTGGGCGGGCTCTATGGTGTCACGTGACAGGAAGTGCCGCTCTGTACGGGGTGTGCGGGCTCTATGGTGTCACGTGACAGGATGTGCCGCTCTGTACGGGGTGGGCGGGCTCTATGGTGTCACATGACAGGAAGTGCCGCTCTGTACGGGGTGGGTGGGCTCTATGGTGTCACGTGACAGGAAGTACCGCTCTGTACGGGGTGGGCGGGCTCTATGGTGTCACTTGACAGGAAGTGCCGCTCTGTACGGGGTGGGCGGGCTCTATGGTGTCATGTGACAGGAAGTGCCGCTCTGTACGGGGTGTGTGGGCTCTATGGTGTCACGTGACAGGAAGTGCTGTTCTGTACGGGGTGGGCGGGCTCTATGGTGTCACTTGACAGGAAGTGCCGCTCTGTAAGGGGTGGGCGGGCTCTATGGTGTGACTTGACAGGAAGTACCGCTCTGTACGGGGTGTACAGGCTCTATGGTGTCATGTGACAGGAAGCACCGGGGTGGGCGGGCTCTATGGTGTCACTTGACAGGAAGTACCGCTCTGTACGGGGTGGGCGGGCTCTATGGTGTCACTTGACAGGAAGTGCCGCTCTGTACGGGGTGGGCGGACTCTATGGTGTCACTTGACAGGAAGTACCGCTCTGTACGGGGTGGGCGGGCTCTATGGTGTCACTTGACAGGAAGTGCCACTCTGTACGGGATGGGCGGGCTCTATGGTGTCACGTGACAGGAAGTGCCGCTCTGTACGGGGTGGGCGGGCTCTATGGTGTCACGTGACAGGAAGTGCCGCTCTGTACGGCGTGTGCGGGCTCTATGGTGTCACGTGAAAGGAAGTGCCGCTCTGTACGGGGTGGGTGGGCTCTATGGTGTCACGTGACAGGAAGTGCCGCTCTGTACGGTGTGTGCGGGCTCTATGGTGTCACTTGACAGGAAGTGCCGCTCTGTACGGGGTGGGCGGGCTCTATGGTGTCACATGACAGGAAGTGCCGCTCTGTACGGGGTGGGCGGGCTCTATGGTGTCACTTGACAGGAAGTGCCGCTCTGTACGGGGTGTGCGGGCTCTATGGTGTCACTTGACAGGAAGTGCCGCTCTGTACGGGGTGGGCGGGCTCTATGGTGTCACTTGACAGGAAGTGCCGCTCTGTACGGGGTGGGCGGGCTCTATGGTGTCACGTGACAGGAAGTGCCGCTCTGTACGGGGTGTGCGGGCTCTATGGTGTCACGTGACAGGAACTGCCGCTCTGTACGGGGTGTGCGGGCTCTATGGTGTCACGTGACAGGAAGTGCCGCTCTGTACGGGGTGGGCGGGCTCTATGGTGTCACGTGACAGGAAGTGCCGCTCTGTACGGGGTGTGCGGGCTCTATGGTGTCACGTGACAGGATGTGCCGCTCTGTACGGGGTGGGCGGGCTCTATGGTGTCATGTGACAGGAAGTGCCGCTCTGTACGGGGTGGGCGGGCTCTATGGTGTCACGCGACAAAATGCCGCTCTGTACGGGGTGTGCGGGCTCTATGGTGTCACATGACAGGAAGTGCCGCTCTGTACGGGGTGGGTGGGCTCTATGGTGTCACGTGACAGGAAGTACCGCTCTGTACGGGGTGGGCGGGCTCTATGGTGTCACTTGACAGGAAGTGCCGCTCTGTACGGGGTGGGTGGGCTCTATGGTGTCATGTGACAGGAAGTGCCGCTCTGTACGGGGTGGGCGGGCTCTATGGTGTCACTTGACAGGAAGTGCCGCTCTGTACGGGGTGGGTGGGCTCTATGGTGTCATGTGACAGGAAGTGCCGCTCTGTACGGGGTGGGTGGGCTCTATGGTGTCATGTGACAGGAAGTGCCGCTCTGTACGGGGTGTGTGGGCTCTATGGTGTCACGTGACAGGAAGTGCTGTTCTGTACGGGGTGGGCGGGCTCTATGGTGTCACGTGACAGGAAGTGCCGCTCTGTACGGGCTCTATGGTGTCACGCGACAAAATGCCGCTCTGTACGGGGTGGGCGGGCTCTATGGTGTCACATGACAGGAAATGCCGCTCTGTACGGGGTGGGCGGGCTCTATGGTGTCACGTGACAGGAAGTGCCGCTCTGTACGGGGTGTGCGGGCTCTATGGTGTCACGTGACAGGAACTGCCGCTCTGTACGGGGAGTGCGGGCTCTATGGTGTCACGTGACAGGAAGTGCCGCTCTGTACGGGGTGGGCGGGCTCTATGGTGTCACGTGACAGGAAGTGCCGCTCTGTACGGGGTGTGCGGGCTCTATGGTGTCACGTGACAGGATGTGCCGCTCTGTACGGGGTGGGCGGGCTCTATGGTGTCACGTGACAGGAAGTGCCGCTCTGTACGGGGTGGGCGGGCTCTATGGTGTCACGCGACAAAATGCCGCTCTGTACGGGGTGTGCGGGCTCTATGGTGTCACGTGACAGGAAGTGCCGCTTTGTGCGGGCTCTATGGTGTCATGTGACAGGAAGTGCCACTCTGTACGGGGTGTACATGACAGGAAGTGCCGCTCTGTACGGGGTGTGCGGGCTCTATGGTGTCACCTGACAGGAAGTGCCGCTCTGTACGGGGTGGGCGGGCTCTATGGTGTCACATGACAGGAAGTGCCGCTCTGTACGGGGTGTGCGGGCTCTATGGTGTCATGTGACAGGAAGAACCTCTATGGTGTCACGTGACAGGAAGTGCCGCTCTGTACGGGGTGTGCATGACAGGAAGTGCCGCTCTGTACAGGGTGGGCGGGCTCTATGGTGTCACCTGACAGGAAGTGCCGCTCTGTACGGGGTGTGCGGGCTCTATGGTGTCATGTGACAGGAAGAACCTCTATGGTGTCACGTGACAGGAAGTACCGGTCTGTACGGGGTGGGCGGGCTCTATGGTGTCACATGACAGGAAGTGCCGCTCTGTACGGGGTGGGCGGGCTCTATGGTGTCACTTGACAGGAAGTGCCGCTCTGTACGGGGTGTGTGGGCTCTATGGTGTCATGTGACAGGAAGTGCCGATCTGTACGGGGTGGGCGGGCTCTATGGTGTCACTTGACAGGAAGTGCCGCTCTGTACGGGGTGTGCGGGATCTATGGTGTCACTTGACAGGAAGTGCCGCTCTGTACGGGGTGGGCGGGCTCTATGGTGTCATGTGACAGGAAGTACCGCTCTGTACGGGGTGGGTGGGCTCTATGGTGTCATGTGACAGGAAGTGCTGCTCTGCACGGGGTGTGCGGGCTCTATGGTGTCATGTGACAGGAAGTACCGCTCTGTACGGGGTGTGCGGGCTCTATAGTGTCATGTGACAGGAAGTACCACTCTGTACGGGGTGGGTGGGCTCTATGGTGTCACTTGACAGGAAGTGCCGCTCTGTACGGGGTGTGCGGGCTCTATGGTGTCACGTGACAATAAGTGCCGCTCTGTACGGGGTGGGCGGGCTCTATGGTGTCACTTGACAGGAAGTGCCGCTCTGTACAGGGTGGGCGGGCCCTATGGTGTCACTTGACAGGAAGTGCCGCTCTGTACGGGGTGGGCGGGCTCTATGGTGTCACGTGACAAGAAGTGCCGCTCTGTACGGGGTGGGCGGGCTCTATGGTGTCACGTGACAGGAAGTGCCGCTCTGTACGGGGTGGGCGGGCACTATGGTGTCACGTGACAGGAAGTGCCGCTCTGTACGGGGTGGGTGGGCTCTATGGTGTCATGTGACAGGAAGTGCCGCTCTGTACGGGGTGGGCGGGCTCTATGGTGTCACGTGACAGGAAGTGCCGCTCTGTACGGGGTGGGCGGGCTCTATGGTGTCACATGACAGGAAGTGCCGCTCTGTACGGGGTGGGCGGGCTCTATGGTGTCACGTGACAGGAAGTGCCGCTCTGTACGGGGTGTGCGGGGTCTATGGTGTCACGTGACAGGAAGTGCCGCTCTGCACGGGGTGGGCGGGCCCTATGGTGTCATGTGACAGGAAGTACCTCTCTGTACGGGGTGGGCGGGCTCTATGGTGTCACTTGACAGGAAGTGCCGCTCTGTACGGGGTGGGCGGGCTCTATGGTGTCACGTGACAGGAAGTGCCGCTCTGTACGGGGTGGGCGGGCTCTATGGTGTCACCTGACAGGAAGTGCCGCTCTGTACGGGGTGGGCGGGCTCTATGGTGTCACCTGATAGGAAGTGCCGCTCTATACGGGGTGGGCGGGCGGGCTCTATGGTGTCACATGACAGGAAGTGCCGCTCTGTACGGGGTGTGCGGGCTCTATGGTGTCACTTGACAGGAAGTGCCGCTCTGTACGGGGTGTGTGGGCTCTATGGTGTCATGTGACAGGAAGTGCCGCTCTGTACGGGGTGGGCGGGCTCTATGGTGTCACTTGACAGGAAGTGCCGCTCTGTACGGGGTGTGCGGGCTCTATGGTGTCACTTGACAGGAAGTGCCGCTCTGTACGGGGTGGGCGGGCTCTATGGTGTCATGTGACAGGAAGTGCTGCTCTGCACGGGGTGTGCGGGCTCTATGGTGTCATGTGACAGGAAGTACCGCTCTGTACGGGGTGTGCGGGCTCTATAGTGTCATGTGACAGGAAGTACCACTCTGTACGGGGTGGGTGGGCTCTATGGTGTCACTTGACAGGAAGTGCCGCTCTGTACGGGGTGTGCGGGCTCTATGGTGTCACGTGACAATAAGTGCCGCTCTGTACGGGGTGTGCGGGGTCTATGGTGTCACGTGACAGGAAGTGCCGCTCTGCACGGGGTGGGCGGGCTCTATGGTGTCACGTGACAGGAAGTGCCGCTCTGTACGGGGTGGGTGGGCTCTATGGTGTCACCTGACAGGAAGTGCCGCTCTGTACGGGGTGGGCGGGCTCTATGGTGTCACATGACATGAAGTGCCGCTCTGTACGGGGTGGGCGGGCTCTATGGTGTCACGTGACAGGAAGTACCACTCTGTACGGGGTGTGCGGGCTCTATGGTGTCATGTGACAGGAAGTACCGCTCTGTACGGGGTGGGCGGGCTCTATGGTGTCACTTGACAGGAAGTGCCGCTCTGTACGGGGTGGGCGGGCTCTATGGTGTCACTTGACAGGAAGTGCCGCTCTGTACGGGGTGGGCGGGCTCTATGGTGTCATGTGACAGGAAGTACCGCTCTGTACGGGGTGGGCGGGCTCTATGGTGTCACTTGACAGGAAGTGCCGCTCTGTACGGGGTGGGCGGGCTCTATGGTGTCACCTGATAGGAAGTGCCGCTCTATACGGGGTGGGCGGGCGGGCTCTATGGTGTCACATGACAGGAAGTGCCGCTCTGTACGGGGTGTGCGGGCTCTATGGTGTCACTTGACAGGAAGTGCCGCTCTGTACGGGGTGTGTGGGCTCTATGGTGTCATGTGACAGGAAGTGCCGCTCTGTACGGGGTGGGCGGGCTCTATGGTGTCACTTGACAGGAAGTGCCGCTCTGTACGGGGTGTGCGGGCTCTATGGTGTCACTTGACAGGAAGTGCCGCTCTGTACGGGGTGGGCGGGCTCTATGGTGTCATGTGACAGGAAGTGCTGCTCTGCACGGGGTGTGCGGGCTCTATGGTGTCATGTGACAGGAAGTGCCGCTCTGTACGGGGTGTGCGGGCTCTATGGTGTCACTTGACAGGAAGTGCCGCTCTGTACGGGGTGTGCGGGCTCTATGGTGTCACGTGACAATAAGTGCCGCTCTGTACGGGGTGGGCGGGCTCTATGGTGTCACTTGACAGGAAGTGCCGCTCTGTACGGGGTGGGCGGGCTCTATGGTGTCACGTGACAAGAAGTGCCGCTCTGTACGGGGTGGGTGGGCTCTATGGTGTCATGTGACAGGAAGTGCCGCTCTGTACGGGGTGGGCGGGCTCTATGGTGTCACGTGACAGGAAGTGCCGCTCTGTACGGGGTGGGCGGGCTCTATGGTGTCACATGACAGGAAGTGCCGCTCTGTACGGGGTGGGCGGGCTCTATGGTGTCACGTGACAGGAAGTGCCGCTCTGTACGG
The DNA here is from genome assembly GCF_905171775.1 of Rana temporaria. Lineage (NCBI taxonomy): Eukaryota > Metazoa > Chordata > Amphibia > Anura > Ranidae > Rana > Rana temporaria. The sequence goes on from NC_053496.1 coordinate 190,262,766, forward strand.
GGTGTGCGGGGTCTATGGTGTCACATGACAGGAAGTGCCGCTCTGCACGGGGTGGGCGGGCCCTATGGTGTCATGTGACAGGAAGTACCTCTCTGTACGGGGTGGGCGGGCTCTATGGTGTCACTTGACAGGAAGTGCCGCTCTGTACGGGGTGGGCGGGCTCTATGGTGTCACGTGACAGGAAGTGCCGCTCTGTACGGGGTGGGCGGGCTCTATGGTGTCACCTGACAGGAAGTGCCGCTCTGTACGGGGTGGGCGGGCTCTATGGTGTCACATGACATGAAGTGCCGCTCTGTACGGGGTGGGCGGGCTCTATGGTGTCACGTGACAGGAAGTACCACTCTGTACGGGGTGTGCGGGCTCTATGGTGTCATGTGACAGGAAGTACCGCTCTGTACGGGGTGGGCGGGCTCTATGGTGTCACTTGACAGGAAGTGCCGCTCTGTACGGGCTCTATGGTGTCACTTGACAGGAAGTGCCGCTCTGTACGGGGTGGGCGGGCTCTATGGTGTCATGTGACAGGAAGTACCGCTCTGTACGGGGTGGGCGGGCTCTATGGTGTCACTTGACAGGAAGTGCCGCTCTGTACGGGGTGGGCGGGCTCTATGGTGTCACTTGACAGGAAGTGCCGCTCTGTACGGGGTGTGCGGGCTCTATGGTGTCATGTGACAGGAAGTACCGCTCTGTACGGGGTGGGCGGGCTCTATGGTGTCACTTGACAGGAAGTGCCGCTCTGTACGGGGTGTGCGGGCTCTATGGTGTCATGTGACAGGAAGTGCCGCTCTGTACGGGGTGGGCGGGCTCTATGGTGTCATGTGACAGGGAGTGCCGCTCTGTAAGGGGTGGGCGGGCTCTATGGTGTGACTTGACAGGAAGTACCGCTCTGTACGGGGTGTACAGGCTCTATGGTGTCATGTGACAGGAAGCACCGGGGTGGGCGGGCTCTATGGTGTCACTTGACAGGAAGTACCGCTCTGTACGGGGTGGGCGGGCTCTATGGTGTCACTTGACAGGAAGTGCCGCTCTGTACGGGGTGGGCGGACTCTATGGTGTCACTTGACAGGAAGTACCGCTCTGTACGGGGTGGGCGGGCTCTATGGTGTCACTTGACAGGAAGTGCCGCTCTGTACGGGATGGGCGGGCTCTATGGTGTCACGTGACAGGAAGTGCCGCTCTGTACGGGGTGGGCGGGCTCTATGGTGTCACGTGACAGGAAGTGCCGCTCTGTACGGCGTGTGCGGGCTCTATGGTGTCACGTGAAAGGAAGTGCCGCTCTGTACGGGGTGGGTGGGCTCTATGGTGTCACGTGACAGGAAGTGCCGCTCTGTACGGTGTGTGCGGGCTCTATGGTGTCACTTGACAGGAAGTGCCGCTCTGTACGGGGTGGGCGGGCTCTATGGTGTCACTTGACAGAAAGTGCCGCTCTGTACGGGGTGGGCGGGCTCTATGGTGTCACTTGACAGGAAGTGCCGCTCTGTACGGGGTGGGCGGGCTCTATGGTGTCACTTGACAGAAAGTGCCGCTCTGTACGGGGTGGGCGGGCTCTATGGTGTCACGTGACAGGAAGTGCCGCTCTGTACGGGGTGTGCGGGCTCTATGGTGTCACGTGACAGGAACTGCCGCTCTGTACGGGGTGTGCGGGCTCTATGGTGTCACGTGACAGGAAGTGCCGCTCTGTACGGGGTGTGCGGGCTCTATGGTGTCACGTGACAGGATGTGCCGCTCTGTACGGGGTGGGCGGGCTCTATGGTGTCATGTGACAGGAAGTGCCGCTCTGTACGGGGTGGGCGGGCTCTATGGTATCACGCGACAAAATGCCGCTCTGTACGGGGTGTGCGGGCTCTATGGTGTCACATGACAGGAAGTGCCGCTCTGTACGGGGTGGGTGGGCTCTATGGTGTCACGTGACAGGAAGTACCGCTCTGTACGGGGTGGGCGGGCTCTATGGTGTCACTTGACAGGAAGTGCCGCTCTGTACGGGGTGGGTGGGCTCTATGGTGTCATGTGACAGGAAGTGCCGCTCTGTACGGGGTGTGTGGGCTCTATGGTGTCACGTGACAGGAAGTGCTGTTCTGTACGGGGTGGGCGGGCTCTATGGTGTCACGTGACAGGAAGTGCCGCTCTGTACGGGCTCTATGGTGTCACGCGACAAAATGCCGCTCTGTACGGGGTGGGCGGGCTCTATGGTGTCACATGACAGGAAATGCCGCTCTGTACGGGGTGGGCGGGCTCTATGGTGTCACGTGACAGGAAGTGCCGCTCTGTACGGGGTGTGCGGGCTCTATGGTGTCACGTGACAGGAACTGCCGCTCTGTACGGGGAGTGTGGGCTCTATGGTGTCACGTGACAGGAAGTGCCGCTCTGTACGGGGTGGGCGGGCTCTATGGTGTCACGTGACAGGAAGTGCCGCTCTGTACGGGGTGTGCGGGCTCTATGGTGTCACGTGACAGGATGTGCCGCTCTGTACGGGGTGGGCGGGCTCTATGGTGTCACGCGACAAAATGCCGCTCTGTACGGGGTGTGCGGGCTCTATGGTGTCACGTGACAGGAACTGCCGCTCTGTACGGGGAGTGCGGGCTCTATGGTGTCACGTGACAGGAAGTGCCGCTCTGTACGGGGTGGGCGGGCTCTATGGTGTCACATGACAGGAAGTGCCGCTCTGTACGGGGTGTGCGGGCTCTATGGTGTCACGTGACAGGATGTGCCGCTCTGTACGGGGTGGGCGGGCTCTATGGTGTCACATGACA
>NC_053496.1:190266012-190327593 GCF_905171775.1 Rana temporaria
AGCTCTAATCCTAGGGGGTCCGGCCCATAGAGCCCATACTGTATCACATCTCTAATCCTAGGGGGTCCGGCCCATAGAGCCCATACTGTATCAGAGCTCTAATCCTAGGTGGTCCGGCCCATAGAGCCCATACTGTATCACATCTAATCCTAGGGGGTCCGGCCCATAGAGCCCATACTGTATCACATCTCTAATCCTAGGGGGTCCGGCCCATAGAGCCCATACTGTATCAGAGCTCTAATCCTAGGGGGTCCGGCCCATAGAGCCCATACTGTATCAGAGCTCTAATCCTAGGGGGTCCGGCCCATAGAGCCCATACTGTATCACATCTCTAATCCTAGGTGGTCCGGCCCATAGAGCCCATACTGTATCACATCTAATCCTAGGGGGTCCGGCCCATAGAGCCCATACTGTATCAGAGCTCTAATCCTAGGGGGTCCGGCCCATAGAGCCCATACTGTATCACATCTCTAATCCTAGGGGGTCCGGCCCATAGAGCCCATACTGTATCACATCTCTAATCCTAGGGGGTCCGGCCCATAGAGCCCATACTGTATCACATCTCTAATCCTAGGGGGTCCGGCCCATAGAGCCCATACTGTATCAGAGCTCTAATCCTAGGTGGTCCGGCCCATAGAGCCCATACTGTATCACATCTCTAATCCTAGGGGGTCCGGCCCATAGAGCCCATACTGTATCAGAGCTCTAATCCTAGGGGGTCCGGCCCATAGAGCCCATACTGTATCAGAGCTCTAATCCTAGGGGGTCCGGCCCATAGAGCCCATACTGTATCACATCTCTAATCCTAGGGGGTCCGGCCCATAGAGCCCATACTGTATCACATCTCTAATCCTAGGGGGTCCGGCCCATAGAGCCCATACTGTATCACATCTCTAATCCTAGGTGGTCCGGCCCATAGAGCCCATACTGTATCACATCTCTAATCCTAGGTGGTCCGGCCCATAGAGCCCATACTGTATCACATCTCTAATCCTAGGGGGTCCGGCCCATAGAGCCCATACTGTATCACATCTCTAATCCTAGGGGTCCGGCCCATAGAGCCCATACTGTATCAGAGCTCTAATCCTAGGGGGTCCGGCCCATAGAGCCCATACTGTATCAGAGCTCTAATCCTAGGGGGTCCGGCCCATAGAGCCCATACTGTATCACATCTCTAATCCTAGGTGGTCCGGCCCATAGAGCCCATACTGTATCACATCTCTAATCCTAGGTGGTCCGGCCCATAGAGCCCATACTGTATCACATCTCTAATCTAGGGGGTCCGGCCCATAGAGCCCATACTGTATCAGAGCTCTAATCCTAGGGGGTCCGGCCCATAGAGCCCATACTGTATCACATCTCTAATCCTAGGGGGTCCGGCCCATAGAGCCCATACTGTATCAGAGCTCTAATCCTAGGGGGTCCGGCCCATAGAGCCCATACTGTATCAGAGCTCTAATCCTAGGTGGTCCGGCCCATAGAGCCCATACTGTATCACATCTCTAATCCTAGGGGGTCCGGCCCATAGAGCCCATACTGTATCACATCTCTAATCCTAGGGGGTCCGGCCCATAGAGCCCATACTGTATCAGAGCTCTAATCCTAGGGGGTCCGGCCCATAGAGCCCATACTGTATCACATCTCTAATCCTAGGGGGTCCGGCCCATAGAGCCCATACTGTATCAGAGCTCTAATCCTAGGTGGTCCGGCCCATAGAGCCCATACTGTATCACATCTCTAATCCTAGGGGGTCCGGCCCATAGAGCCCATACTGTATCACATCTAATCCTAGGGGGTCCGGCCCATAGAGCCCATACTGTATCACATCTCTAATCCTAGGGGGTCCGGCCCATAGAGCCCATACTGTATCACATCTCTAATCCTAGGGGGTCCGGCCCATAGAGCCCATACTGTATCACATCTCTAATCCTAGGGGGTCCGGCCCATAGAGCCCATACTGTATCACATCTCTAATCCTAGGGGGTCCGGCCCATAGAGCCCATACTGTATCACATCTCTAATCCTAGGGGGTCCGGCCCATAGAGCCCATACTGTATCACATCTCTAATCCTAGGGGGTCCGGCCCATAGAGCCCATACTGTATCAGAGCTCTAATCCTAGGGGGTCCGGCCCATAGAGCCCATACTGTATCAGAGCTCTAATCCTAGGGGGTCCGGCCCATAGAGCCCATACTGTATCACATCTCTAATCCTAGGGGGTCCGGCCCATAGAGCCCATACTGTATCAGAGCTCTAATCCTAGGGGGTCCGGCCCATAGAGCCCATACTGTATCACATCTCTAATCCTAGGTGGTCCGGCCCATAGAGCCCATACTGTATCAGAGCTCTAATCCTAGGGGGTCCGGCCCATAGAGCCCATACTGTATCAGAGCTCTAATCCTAGGGGGTCCGGCCCATAGAGCCCATACTGTATCACATCTCTAATCCTAGGGGGTCCGGCCCATAGAGCCCATACTGTATCACATCTCTAATCCTAGGGGGTCCGGCCCATAGAGCCCATACTGTATCAGAGCTCTAATCCTAGGGGGTCCGGTCCATAGAGCCCATACTGTATCAGAGCTCTAATCCTGGGGGGTCCGGCCCATAGAGCCCATACTGTATCACATCTCTAATCCTAGGGGGTCCGGCCCATAGAGCCCATACTGTATCAGAGCTCTAATCCTAGGGGGTCCGGTCCATAGAGCCCATACTGTATCAGAGCTCTAATCCTAGGGGGTCCGGCCCATAGAGCCCATACTGTATCACATCTCTAATCCTAGGGGGTCCGGCCCATAGAGCCCATACTGTATCAGAGCTCTAATCCTAGGTGGTCCGGCCCATAGAGCCCATACTGTATCACATCTAATCCTAGGTGGTCCGGCCCATAGAGCCCATACTGTATCAGATCTCTAATCCTAGGGGGTCCGGCCCATAGAGCCCATACTGTATCACATCTCTAATCCTAGGGGGTCCGGCCCATAGAGCCCATACTGTATCACATCTCTAATCCTAGGGGGTCCGGCCCATAGAGCCCATACTGTATCAGAGCTCTAATCCTAGGTGGTCCGGCCCATAGAGCCCATACTGTATCACATCTCTAATCCTAGGGGGTCCGGCCCATAGAGCCCATACTGTATCAGAGCTCTAATCCTAGGGGGTCCGGCCCATAGAGCCCATACTGTATCACATCTCTAATCCTAGGGGGTCCGGCCCATAGAGCCCATACTGTATCTGAGCTCTAATCCTAGGGGGTCCGGCCCATAGAGCCCATACTGTATCACATCTCTAATCCTAGGGGGTCCGGCCCATAGAGCCCATACTGTATCACATCTCTAATCCTAGGTGGTCCGGCCCATAGAGCCCATACTGTATCACATCTCTAATCCTAGGGGGTCCGGCCATAGAGCCCATACTGTATCACATCTCTAATCCTAGGGGGTCCGGCCCATAGAGCCCATACTGTATCACATCTCTAATCCTAGGGGGTCCGGTCCATAGAGCCCATACTGTATCACATCTCTAATTCTAGGGGGTCCGGCCCATAGAGCCCATACTGTATCAGAGCTCTAATCCTAGGTGGTCCGGCCCATAGAGCCCATACTGTATCACATCTAATTCTAGGGGGTCCGGCCCATAGAGCCCATACTGTATCAGAGCTCTAATCCTAGGTGGTCCGGCCCATAGAGCCCATACTGTATCACATCTCTAATCCTAGGTTGTCCGGCCCATAGAGCCCATACTGTATCACATCTAATTCTAGGGGGTCCGGCCCATAGAGCCCATACTGTATCAGAGCTCTAATCCTAGGGGGTCCGGCCCATAGAGCCCATACTGTATCACATCTCTAATCCTAGGGGGTCCGGCCCATAGAGCCCATACTGTATCACATCTCTAATCCTAGGGGGTCCGGTCCATAGAGCCCATACTGTATCACATCTCTAATCCTAGGGGGTCCGGCCCATAGAGCCCATACTGTATCAGAGCTCTAATCCTAGGGGGTCCGGCCCATAGAGCCCATACTGTATCACATCTCTAATCCTAGGGGGTCCGGCCCATAGAGCCCATACTGTATCAGAGCTCTAATCCTAGGGGGTCCGGCCCATAGAGCCCATACTGTATCACATCTCTAATCCTAGGTGGTCCGGCCCATAGAGCCCATACTGTATCACATCTCTAATCCTAGGTGGTCCGGCCCATAGAGCCCATACTGTATCACATCTCTAATCCTAGGGGGTCCGGCCCATAGAGCCCATACTGTATCACATCTCTAATCCTAGGTGGTCCGGCCCATAGAGCCCATACTGTATCACATCTCTAATCCTAGGGGGTCCGGCCCATAGAGCCCATACTGTATCAGAGCTCTAATCCTAGGGGGTCCGGCCCATAGAGCCCATACTGTATCAGAGCTCTAATCCTAGGGGGTCCGGCCCATAGAGCCCATACTGTATCACATCTCTAATCCTAGGGGGTCCGGCCCATAGAGCCCATACTGTATCACATCTCTAATCCTAGGGGGTCCGGCCCATAGAGCCCATACTGTATCACATCTCTAATCCTAGGGGGTCCGGCCCATAGAGCCCATACTGTATCAGAGCTCTAATCCTAGGGGGTCCGGCCCATAGAGCCCATACTGTATCACATCTCTAATCCTAGGGGGTCCGGCCCATAGAGCCCATACTGTATCACATCTCTAATCCTAGGGGGTCCGGCCCATAGAGCCCATACTGTATCACATCTCTAATCCTAGGGGGTCCGGCCCATAGAGCCCATACTGTATCAGAGCTCTAATCCTAGGTGGTCCGGCCCATAGAGCCCATACTGTATCACATCTCTAATCCTAGGGGGTCCGGCCCATAGAGCCCATACTGTATCAGAGCTCTAATCCTAGGGGGTCCGGCCCATAGAGCCCATACTGTATCAGAGCTCTAATCCTAGGGGGTCCGGTCCATAGAGCCCATACTGTATCACATCTCTAATCCTAGGGGGTCCGGCCCATAGAGCCCATACTGTATCACATCTCTAATCCTAGGGGGTCCGGCCCATAGAGCCCATACTGTATCACATCTCTAATCCTAGGGGGTCCGGCCCATAGAGCCCATACTGTATCAGAGCTCTAATCCTAGGGGGTCCGGCCCATAGAGCCCATACTGTATCACATCTCTAATCCTAGGGGGTCCGGCCCATAGAGCCCATACTGTATCACATCTCTAATCCTAGGGGGTCCGGCCCATAGAGCCCATACTGTATCACATCTCTAATCCTAGGGGGTCCGGCCCATAGAGCCCATACTGTATCACATCTCTAATCCTAGGGGGTCCGGCCCATAGAGCCCATACTGTATCACATCTCTAATCCTAGGGGGTCCGGCCCATAGAGCCCATACTGTATCACATCTCTAATCCTAGGTGGTCCGGCCCATAGAGCCCATACTGTATCAGAGCTCTAATCCTAGGGGGTCCGGCCCATAGAGCCCATACTGTATCACATCTCTAATCCTAGGGGGTCCGGCCCATAGAGCCCATACTGTATCACATCTCTAATCCTAGGGGGTCCGGCCCATAGAGCCCATACTGTATCACATCTCTAATCCTAGGGGGTCCGGCCCATAGAGCCCATACTGTATCAGAGCTCTAATCCTAGGGGGTCCGGCCCATAGAGCCCATACTGTATCAGAGCTCTAATCCTAGGGGGTCCGGCCCATAGAGCCCATACTGTATCACATCTCTAATCCTAGGGGGTCCGGCCCATAGAGCCCATACTGTATCACATCTCTAATCCTAGGGGGTCCGGCCCATAGAGCCCATACTGTATCAGAGCTCTAATCCTAGGGGGTCCGGCCCATAGAGCCCATACTGTATCACATCTCTAATCCTAGGTGGTCCGGCCCATAGAGCCCATACTGTATCAGAGCTCTAATCCTAGGGGGTCCGGCCCATAGAGCCCATACTGTATCACATCTCTAATCCTAGGGGGTCCGGCCCATAGAGCCCATACTGTATCAGAGCTCTAATCCTAGGGGGTCCGGCCCATAGAGCCCATACTGTATCACATCTCTAATCCTAGGGGGTCCGGCCCATAGAGCCCATACTGTATCACATCTCTAATCCTAGGGGGTCCGGCCCATAGAGCCCATACTGTATCAGAGATCTAATCCTAGGGGGTCCGGCCCATAGAGCCCATACTGTATCAGAGCTCTAATCCTAGGGGGTCCGGCCCATAGAGCCCATACTGTATCAGAGCTCTAATCCTAGGTGGTCCGGCCCATAGAGCCCATACTGTATCAGAGCTCTAATCCTAGGTGGTCCGGCCCATAGAGCCCATACTGTATCAGAGCTCTAATCCTAGGGGGTCCGGCCCATAGAGCCCATACTGTATCAGAGCTCTAATCCTAGGTGGTCCGGCCCATAGAGCCCATACTGTATCAGAGCTCTAATCCTAGGGGGTCCGGCCCATAGAGCCCATTCTGTATCACATCTCTAATCCTAGGGGGTCCGGCCCATAGAGCCCATACTGTATCACATCTCTAATCCTAGGGGGTCCGGCCCATAGAGCCCATACTGTATCAGAGCTCTAATCCTAGGGGGTCCGGCCCATAGAGCCCATACTGTATCACATCTCTAATCCTAGGTGGTTCCGGCCCATAGAGCCCATACTGTATCAGAGCTCTAATCCTAGGGGGTCCGGCCCATAGAGCCCATACTGTATCAGAGCTCTAATCCTAGGGGGTCCGGCCCATAGAGCCCATACTGTATCAGAGCTCTAATCCTAGGTGGTCCGGCCCATAGAGCCCATACTGTATCACATCTCTAATCCTAGGGGGTCCGGCCCATAGAGCCCATACTGTATCACATCTCTAATCCTAGGTGGTCCGGCCCATAGAGCCCATACTGTATCACATCTCTAATCCTAGGGGGTCCGGTCCATAGAGCCCATACTGTATCACATCTCTAATCCTAGGGGGTCCGGCCCATAGAGCCCATACTGTATCAGAGCTCTAATCCTAGGTGGTCCGGCCCATAGAGCCCATACTGTATCACATCTCTAATCCTAGGGGGTCCGGCCCATAGAGCCCATACTGTATCAGAGCTCTAATCCTAGGGGGTCCGGCCCATAGAGCCCATACTGTATCACATCTCTAATCCTAGGGGGTCCGGCCCATAGAGCCCATACTGTATCAGAGCTCTAATCCTAGGGGGTCCGGCCCATAGAGCCCATACTGTATCACATCTCTAATCCTAGGTGGTCCGGCCCATAGAGCCCATACTGTATCAGAGCTCTAATCCTAGGTGGTCCGGCCCATAGAGCCCATACTGTATCAGAGCTCTAATCCTAGGGGGTCCGGCCCATAGAGCCCATACTGTATCAGAGCTCTAATCCTAGGGGGTCCGGCCCATAGAGCCCATACTGTATCACATCTCTAATCCTAGGGGGTCCGGTCCATAGAGCCCATACTGTATCACATCTCTAATCCTAGGGGGTCCGGCCCATAGAGCCCATACTGTATCAGAGCTCTAATCCTAGGTGGTCCGGTCCATAGAGCCCATACTGTATCACATCTCTAATCCTAGGGGGTCCGGCCCATAGAGCCCATACTGTATCACATCTCTAATCCTAGGTGGTCCGGCCCATAGAGCCCATACTGTATCACATCTCTAATCCTAGGGGGTCCGGTCCATAGAGCCCATACTGTATCACATCTCTAATCCTAGGGGGTCCGGCCCATAGAGCCCATACTGTATCAGAGCTCTAATCCTAGGTGGTCCGGCCCATAGAGCCCATACTGTATCACATCTCTAATCCTAGGGGGTCCGGCCCATAGAGCCCATACTGTATCAGAGCTCTAATCCTAGGGGGTCCGGCCCATAGAGCCCATACTGTATCACATCTCTAATCCTAGGGGTCCGGCCCATAGAGCCCATACTGTATCAGAGCTCTAATCCTAGGTGGTCCGGCCCATAGAGCCCATACTGTATCAGAGCTCTAATCCTAGGGGGTCCGGCCCATAGAGCCCATACTGTATCAGAGCTCTAATCCTAGGGGGTCCGGCCCATAGAGCCCATACTGTATCAGAGCTCTAATCCTAGGTGGTCCGGTCCATAGAGCCCATACTGTATCACATCTCTAATCCTAGGGGGTCCGGCCCATAGAGCCCATACTGTATCACATCTCTAATCCTAGGGGGTCCGGCCCATAGAGCCCATACTGTATCACATCTCTAATCCTAGGTGGTCCGGCCCATAGAGCCCATACTGTATCACATCTCTAATCCTAGGGGGTCCGGCCCATAGAGCCCATACTGTATCACATCTCTAATCCTAGGGGGTCCGGCCCATAGAGCCCATACTGTATCAGAGCTCTAATCCTAGGGGGTCCGGCCCATAGAGCCCATACTGTATCACATCTAATCCTAGGGGGTCCGGCCCATAGAGCCCATACTGTATCACATCTCTAATCCTAGGTGGTCCGGCCCATAGAGCCCATACTGTATCAGAGCTCTAATCCTAGGTGGTCCGGCCCATAGAGCCCATACTGTATCAGAGCTCTAATCCTAGGGGGTCCGGTCCATAGATCCCATACTGTATCACATCTCTAATCCTAGGTGGTCCGGCCCATAGAGCCCATACTGTATCAGAGCTCTAATCCTAGGGGGTCCGGCCCATAGATCCCATACTGTATCAGAGCTCTAATCCTAGGTGGTCCGGCCCATAGAGCCCATACTGTATCAGAGCTCTAATCCTAGGGGGTCCGGCCCATAGAGCCCATACTGTATCACATCTCTAATCCTAGGTGGTCCGGCCCATAGAGCCCATACTGTATCAGAGCTCTAATCCTAGGGGGTCCGGCCCATAGAGCCCATACTGTATCACATCTCTAATCCTAGGTGGTCCGGCCCATAGAGCCCATACTGTATCACATCTCTAATTCTAGGTGGTCCGGCCCATAGAGCCCATACTGTATCACATCTCTAATTCTAGGGGGTCCGGCCCATAGAGCCCATACTGTATCAGAGCTCTAATCCTAGGGGGTCCGGCCCATAGAGCCCATACTGTATCACATCTCTAATCCTAGGGGGTCCGGCCCATAGAGCCCATACTGTATCAGAGCTCTAATCCTAGGGGGTCCGGCCCATAGAGCCCATACTGTATCAGAGCTCTAATCCTAGGGGGTCCGGCCCATAGAGCCCATACTGTATCACATCTCTAATCCTAGGGGGTCCGGCCCATAGAGCCCATACTGTATCACATCTCTAATCCTAGGGGGTCCGGCCCATAGAGCCCATACTGTATCAGAGCTCTAATCCTAGGGGGTCCGGCCCATAGAGCCCATACTGTATCACATCTCTAATCCTAGGGGGTCCGGCCCATAGAGCCCATACTGTATCAGAGCTCTAATCCTAGGTGGTCCGGCCATAGAGCCCATACTGTATCACATCTCTAATCCTAGGGGGTCCGGCCCATAGAGCCCATACTGTATCACATCTAATCCTAGGGGGTCCGGCCCATAGAGCCCATACTGTATCACATCTCTAATCCTAGGGGGTCCGGCCCATAGAGCCCATACTGTATCACATCTCTAATCCTAGGGGGTCCGGCCCATAGAGCCCATACTGTATCACATCTCTAATCCTAGGGGGTCCGACCCATAGAGCCCATACTGTATCACATCTCTAATCCTAGGGGGTCCGGCCCATAGAGCCCATACTGTATCACATCTCTAATCCTAGGTGGTCCGGCCCATAGAGCCCATACTGTATCACATCTCTAATCCTAGGGGGTCCGGCCCATAGAGCCCATACTGTATCAGAGCTCTAATCCTAGGTGGTCCGGCCCATAGAGCCCATACTGTATCACATCTCTAATCCTAGGGGGTCCGGCCCATAGAGCCCATACTGTATCAGAGCTCTAATCCTAGGGGGTCCGGTCCATAGAGCCCATACTGTATCAGAGCTCTAATCCTAGGGGGTCCGGCCCATAGAGCCCATACTGTATCACATCTCTAATCCTAGGGGGTCCGGCCCATAGAGCCCATACTGTATCAGAGCTCTAATCCTAGGGGGTCCGGTCCATAGAGCCCATACTGTATCAGAGCTCTAATCCTAGGGGGTCCGGCCCATAGAGCCCATACTGTATCACATCTCTAATCCTAGGGGGTTCGGCCCATAGAGCCCATACTGTATCAGATCTCTAATCCTAGGGGGTCCGGCCCATAGAGCCCATACTGTATCACATCTCTAATCCTAGGTGGTCCGGCCCATAGAGCCCATACTGTATCAGAGCTCTAATCCTAGGGGGTCCGGCCCATAGAGCCCATACTGTATCACATCTCTAATCCTAGGGGGTCCGGCCCATAGAGCCCATACTGTATCAGAGCTCTAATCCTAGGGGGTCCGGCCCATAGAGCCCATACTGTATCACATCTCTAATCCTAGGGGGTCCGGCCCATAGAGCCCATACTGTATCAGAGCTCTAATCCTAGGGGGTCCGGCCCATAGAGCCCATACTGTATCACATCTCTAATCCTAGGGGGTCCGGCCCATAGAGCCCATACTGTATCACATCTCTAATCCTAGGTGGTCCGGCCCATAGAGCCCATACTGTATCACATCTCTAATCCTAGGGGGTCCGGTCCATAGAGCCCATACTGTATCACATCTCTAATCCTAGGGGGTCCGGCCCATAGAGCCCATACTGTATCAGAGCTCTAATCCTAGGGGGTCCGGCCCATAGAGCCCATACTGTATCACATCTCTAATCCTAGGGGGTCCGGCCCATAGAGCCCATACTGTATCAGAGCTCTAATCCTAGGTGGTCCGGCCCATAGAGCCCATACTGTATCACATCTCTAATCCTAGGGGGTCCGGCCCATAGAGCCCATACTGTATCAGAGCTCTAATCCTAGGTGGTCCGGCCCATAGAGCCCATACTGTATCACATCTAATCCTAGGGGGTCCGGCCCATAGAGCCCATACTGTATCAGAGCTCTAATCCTAGGTGGTCCGGCCCATAGAGCCCATACTGTATCACATCTCTAATCCTAGGTTGTCCGGCCCATAGAGCCCATACTGTATCACATCTAATTCTAGGGGGTCCGGCCCATAGAGCCCATACTGTATCAGAGCTCTAATCCTAGGGGGTCCGGCCCATAGAGCCCATACTGTATCACATCTCTAATCCTAGGGGGTCCGGCCCATAGAGCCCATACTGTATCACATCTCTAATCCTAGGGGGTCCGGTCCATAGAGCCCATACTGTATCACATCTCTAATCCTAGGGGGTCCGGCCCATAGAGCCCATACTGTATCACATCTAATCCTAGGGGGTCCGGCCCATAGAGCCCATACTGTATGAGAGCTCTAATCCTAGGGGGTCCGGCCCATAGAGCCCATACTGTATCACATCTCTAATCCTAGGGGGTCCGGCCCATAGAGCCCATACTGTATCAGAGCTCTAATCCTAGGGGGTCCGGCCCATAGAGCCCATACTGTATCACATCTCTAATCCTAGGTGGTCCGGCCCATAGAGCCCATACTGTATCACATCTCTAATCCTAGGGGGTCCGGCCCATAGAGCCCATACTGTATCAGAGCTCTAATCCTAGGGGGTCCGGCCCATAGAGCCCATACTGTATCACATCTCTAATCCTAGGGGGTCCGGCCCATAGAGCCCATACTGTATCACATCTCTAATCCTAGGGGGTCCGGCTCATAGAGCCCATACTGTATCACATCTCTAATCCTAGGGGGTCCGGCCCATAGAGCCCATACTGTATCACATCTCTAATCCTAGGTAGTCCGGCCCATAGAGCCCATACTGTATCAGAGCTCTAATCCTAGGGGGTCCGGCTCATAGAGCCCATACTGTATCACATCTCTAATCCTAGGGGGTCCGGCCCATAGAGCCCATTCTGTATCACATCTCTAATCCTAGGGGGTCCGGCCCATAGAGCCCATACTGTATCACATCTCTAATCCTAGGGGGTCCGGCCCATAGAGCCCATACTGTATCAGAGCTCTAATCCTAGGGGGTCCGACCCATAGAGCCCATACTGTATCAGAGCTCTAATCCTAGGGGGTCCGGCCCATAGAGCCCATACTGTATCACATCTCTAATCCTAGGTGGTCCGGCCCATAGAGCCCATACTGTATCAGAGCTCTAATCCTAGGTGGTCCGGCCCATAGAGCCCATACTGTATCAGAGCTCTAATCCTAGGGGGTCCGGCCCATAGAGCCCATACTGTATCACATCTCTAATCCTAGGGGGTCCGGCCCATAGAGCCCATACTGTATGAGAGCTCTAATCCTAGGGGGTCCGGCCCATAGAGCCCATACTGTATCACATCTCTAATCCTAGGTGGTCCGGCCCATAGAGCCCATACTGTATCAGAGCTCTAATCCTAGGGGGTCCGGCCCATAGAGCCCATACTGTATCACATCTCTAATCCTAGGGGGTCCGGCCCATAGAGCTCATATTGTATCAGAGCTCTAATCCTAGGGGGTCCGGCCCATAGAGCCCATACTGTATCACATCTCTAATCCTAGGTGGTCCGGCCCATAGAGCCCATACTGTATCACATCTCTAATCCTAGGGGGTCCGGCCCATAGAGCCCATACTGTATCAGAGATCTAATCCTAGGGGGTCCGGCCCATAGAGCCCATACTGTATCAGAGCTCTAATCCTAGGGGGTCCGGCCCATAGAGCCCATACTGTATCAGAGCTCTAATCCTAGGTGGTCCGGCCCATAGAGCCCATACTGTATCAGAGCTCTAATCCTAGGTGGTCCGGCCCATAGAGCCCATACTGTATCAGAGCTCTAATCCTAGGGGGTCCGGCCCATAGAGCCCATACTGTATCAGAGCTCTAATCCTAGGTGGTCTGGTCCATAGAGCCCATACTGTATCAGAGCTCTAATCCTAGGGGGTCCGGCCCATAGAGCCCATACTGTATCAGAGCTCTAATCCTAGGGGGTCCGGCCCATAGAGCCCATTCTGTATCACATCTCTAATCCTAGGGGGTCCGGCCCATAGAGCCCATACTGTATCACATCTCTAATCCTAGGGGGTCCGGCCCATAGAGCCCATACTGTATCAGAGCTCTAATCCTAGGGGGTCCGGCCCATAGAGCCCATACTGTATCACATCTCTAATCCTAGGTGGTTCCGGCCCATAGAGCCCATACTGTATCAGAGCTCTAATCCTAGGGGGTCCGGCCCATAGAGCCCATACTGTATCAGAGCTCTAATCCTAGGGGGTCCGGCCCATAGAGCCCATACTGTATCAGAGCTCTAATCCTAGGTGGTCCGGCCCATAGAGCCCATACTGTATCACATCTCTAATCCTAGGGGGTCCGGCCCATAGAGCCCATACTGTATCACATCTCTAATCCTAGGTAGTCCGGCCCATAGAGCCCATACTGTATCACATCTAATCCTAGG
Organism: Rana temporaria; assembly: GCF_905171775.1. Lineage (NCBI taxonomy): Eukaryota > Metazoa > Chordata > Amphibia > Anura > Ranidae > Rana > Rana temporaria. The sequence goes on from NC_053496.1 coordinate 190,279,443, forward strand.
GGGTCCGGTCCATAGAGCCCATACTGTATCACATCTCTAATCCTGGGGGGTCCGGCCCATAGAGCCCATACTGTATCAGAGCTCTAATCCTAGGGGGTCCGGCCCATAGAGCCCATACTGTATCACATCTCTAATCCTAGGGGGTCCGGCCCATAGAGCCCATACTGTATCACATCTCTAATCCTAGGGGGTCCGGCCCATAGAGCCCATACTGTATCACATCTCCAATCCTAGGGGGTCCGGCCCATAGAGCCCATACTGTATCAGAGCTCTAATCCTAGGGGGTCCGGCCCATAGAGCCCATACTGTATCACATCTCTAATCCTAGGGGGTCCGGCCCATAGAGCCCATACTGTATCAGAGCTCTAATCCTAGGGGGTCCGGCCCATAGAGCCCATACTGTATCACATCTCTAATCCTAGGGGGTCCGGTCCATAGAACCCATACTGTATCAGAGCTCTAATCCTAGGGGGTCCGACCCATAGAGCCCATACTGTATCACATCTCTAATCCTAGGTGGTCCGGCCCATAGAGCCCATACTGTATCACATCTCTAATCCTAGGGGGTCCGGCCCATAGAGCCCATACTGTATCACATCTCTAATCCTAGGTGGTCCGGCCCATAGAGCCCATACTGTATGAGAGCTCTAATCCTAGGTGGTCCGGCCCATAGAGCCCATACTGTATCGGAGCTCTAATCCTAGGTGGTCCGGTCCATAGAGCCCATACTGTATCACATCTAATTCTAGGGGGTCCGGCCCATAGAGCCCATACTGTATCAGAGCTCTAATCCTAGGGGGTCCGGCCCATAGAGCCCATACTGTAACACATCTCTAATCCTAGGTGGTCCGGCCCATAGAGCCCATACTGTATCACATCTCTAATCCTAGGGGGTCCGGTCCATAGAGCCCATACTGTATCACATCTCTAATCCTAGGGGGTCCGGCCCATAGAGCCCATACTGTATCACATCTCTAATCCTAGGGGGTCCGGCCCATAGAGCCCATACTGTAACACATCTCTAATCCTAGGTGGTCCGGCCCATAGAGCCCATACTGTATCACATCTCTAATCCTAGGGGGTCCGGTCCATAGAGCCCATACTGTATCAGAGCTCTAATCCTAGGGGGTCCGGCCCATAGAGCCCATACTGTATCAGAGCTCTAATCCTAGGGGGTCCGGCCCATAGAGCCCATACTGTATCAGAGCTCTAATCCTAGGGGGTCCGGCCCATAGAGCCCATACTGTATCACATCTCTAATCCTAGGGGGTCCGGCCCATAGAGCCCATACTGTATCACAGCTCTAATCCTAGGGGGTCCGGCCCATAGAGCCCATACTGTATCAGAGCTCTAATCCTGGGGGGTCCAGCCCATAGAGCCCATACTGTATCAGATCTCTAATCCTAGGTGGTCCGGCCCATAGAGCCCATACTGTATCAGAGCTCTAATCCTAGGGGGTCCGGCCCATAGAGCCCATACTGTATCAGAGCTCTAATCCTAGGGGGTCCGGCCCATAGAGCCCATACTGTATCACATCTCTAATCCTAGGGGGTCCGGCCCATAGAGCCCATACTGTATCACATCTCTAATCCTAGGGGGTCCGGCCCATAGAGCCCATACTGTATCACATCTCTAATCCTAGGGGGTCCGGCCCATAGAGCCCATACTGTATCAGAGCTCTAATCCTAGGGGGTCCGGTCCATAGAGCCCATACTGTATCAGAGCTCTAATCCTAGGGGGTCCGGCCCATAGAGCCCATACTGTATCACATCTACTCCTAGGGGGTCCGGCCCATAGAGCCCATACTGTATCAGAGCTCTAATCCTGGGGGGTCCGGCCCATAGAGCCCATACTGTATCACATCTCTAATCCTAGGGGGTTCGGCCCATAGAGCCCATACTGTATCTGAGCTCTAATCCTAGGGGGTCCGGCCCATAGAGCCCATACTGTATCACATCTCTAATCCTAGGGGGTCCGGCCCATAGAGCCCATACTGTATCGCATCTCTAATCCTAGGTGGTCCGGCCCATAGAGCCCATACTGTATCACATCTCTAATCCTAGGGGGTCCGGCCCATAGAGCCCATACTGTATCAGAGCTCTAATCCTAGGGGGTCCGGCCCATAGAGCCCATACTGTATCAGAGCTCTAATCCTAGGGGGTCCGGCCCATAGAGCCCATACTGTATCAGAGCTCTAATCCTAGGTGGTCCGGCCCATAGAGCCCATACTGTATCACATCTCTAATCCTAGGGGGTCCGGCCCATAGAGCCCATACTTTATCACATCTCTAATCCTAGGGGGTCCGGCCCATAGAGCCCATACTGTATCAGAGCTCTAATCCTAGGGGGTCCGGTCCATAGAGCCCATACTGTATCAGAGCTCTAATCCTGGGGGGTCCGGCCCATAGAGCCCATACTGTATCACATCTCTAATCCTAGGGGGTCCGGCCCATAGAGCCCATACTGTATCAGAGCTCTAATCCTAGGGGGTCCGGTCCATAGAGCCCATACTGTATCAGAGCTCTAATCCTGGGGGGTCCGGCCCATAGAGCCCATACTGTATCACATCTCTAATCCTAGGGGGTTCGGCCCATAGAGCCCATACTGTATCTGAGCTCTAATCCTAGGGGGTCCGGCCCATAGAGCCCATACTGTATCAGATCTCTAATCCTAGGGGGTCCGGCCCATAGAGCCCATACTGTATCACATCTCTAATCCTAGGGGGTCCGGCCCATAGAGCCCATACTGTATCAGATCTCTAATCCTAGGGGGTCCGGCCCATAGAGCCCATACTGTATCAGAGCTCTAATCCTAGGGGGTCCGGCCCATAGAGCCCATACTGTATCAGAGCTCTAATCCTAGGGGGTCCGGCCCATAGAGCCCATACTGTATCAGAGCTCTAATCCTAGGTGGTCCGGCCCATAGAGCCCATACTGTATCAGAGCTCTAATCCTAGGGGGTCCGGCCCATAGAGCCCATACTGTATCACATCTCTAATCCTAGGGGGTCCGGCCCATAGAGCCCATACTGTATCAGAGCTCTAATCCTAGGGGGTCCGGCCCATAGAGCCCATACTGTATCGCATCTCTAATCCTAGGGGGTCCGGCCCATAGAGCCCATACTGTATCTGAGCTCTAATCCTAGGGGGTCCGGCCCATAGAGCCCATACTGTATCACATCTCTAATCCTAGGGGGTCCGGCCCATAGAGCCCATACTGTATCACATCTCTAATCCTAGGTGGTCCGGCCCATAGAGCCCATACTGTATCACATCTAATTCTAGGGGGTCCGGCCCATAGAGCCCATACTGTATCACATCTCTAATCCTAGGGGGTCCGGCCCATAGAGCCCATACTGTATCAGAGCTCTAATCCTAGGGGGTCCGGCCCATAGAGCCCATACTGTATCAGAGCTCTAATCCTAGGTGGTCCGGCCCATAGAGCCCATACTGTATCACATCTCTAATCCTAGGTGGTCCGGCCCATAGAGCTCATACTGTATCACATCTAATTCTAGGGGGTCCGGCCCATAGAGCCCATACTGTATCAGAGCTCTAATCCTAGGGGGTCCGGCCCATAGAGCCCATACTGTATCACATCTCTAATCCTAGGGGGTCCGGCCCATAGAGCCCATACTGTATCACATCTCTAATCCTAGGGGGTCCGGCCCATAGAGCCCATACTGTATCAGAGCTCTAATCCTAGGTGGTCCGGCCCATAGAGCCCATACTGTATCACATCTCTAATCCTAGGGGGTCCGGCCCATAGAGCCCATACTGTATCAGAGATCTAATCCTAGGGGGTCCGGCCCATAGAGCCCATACTGTATCAGAGCTCTAATCCTAGGGGGTCCGGCCCATAGAGCCCATACTGTATCACATCTCTAATCCTAGGGGGTCCGGCCCATAGAGCCCATACTGTATCAGAGATCTAATCCTAGGGGGTCCGGCCCATAGAGCCCATACTGTATCAGAGCTCTAATCCTAGGTGGTCCGGCCCATAGAGCCCATACTGTATCAGAGCTCTAATCCTAGGTGGTCCGGCCCATAGAGCCCATACTGTATCAGAGCTCTAATCCTAGGGGGTCCGGCCCATAGAGCCCATACTGTATCAGAGCTCTAATCCTAGGGGGTCCGACCCATAGAGCCCATACTGTATCAGAGCTCTAATCCTAGGAGGTCCGGCCCATAGAGCCCATACTGTATCACATCTCTAATCCTAGGGGGTCCGGCCCATAGAGCCCATACTGTATCACATCTCTAATCCTAGGTGGTCCGGCCCATAGAGCCCATACTGTATCACATCTCTAATCCTAGGGGGTCCGGCCCATAGAGCCCATACTGTATCAGAGCTCTAATCCTAGGGGGTCCGGCCCATAGAGCCCATTCTGTATCACATCTCTAATCCTAGGGGGTCCGGCCCATAGAGCCCATACTGTATCACATCTAATCCTGGGGGGTCCGGCCCATAGAGCCCATACTGTATCAGAGCTCTAATCCTAGGGGGTCCGGCCCATAGAGCCCATACTGTATCAGAGCTCTAATCCTAGGTGGTCCGGCCCATAGAGCCCATACTGTATCAGAGCTCTAATCCTGGGGGGTCCGGCCCATAGAGCCCATACTGTATCAGAGCTCTAATCCTAGGGGGTCCGGCCCATAGAGCCCATACTGTATCAGAGCTCTAATCCTAGGGGGTCCGGCCCATAGAGCCCATACTGTATCAGAGCTCTAATCCTAGGGGGTCCGGCCCATAGAGCCCATACTGTATCAGAGCTCTAATCCTAGGGGGTCCGGCCCATAGAGCCCATACTGTATCAGAGCTCTAATCCTAGGGGGTCCGGCCCATAGAGCCCATACTGTATCAGAGCTCTAATCCTAGGGGGTCCTGCCCATAGAGCCCATACTGTATCAGAGCTCTAATCCTAGGTGGTCCGGCCCATAGAGCCCATACTGTATCAGAGCTCTAATCCTAGGTGGTCCGGCCCATAGAGCCCATACTGTATGAGAGCTCTAATCCTAGGGGGTCCGGCCCATAGAGCCCATACTGTATCAGAGCTCTAATCCTAGGGGGTCCGGCCCATAGAGCCCATACTGTATCAGAGCTCTAATCCTAGGGGGTCCGGCCCATAGAGCCCATACTGTATCACATCTCTAATCCTAGGTGGTCCGGCCCATAGAGCCCATACTGTATCAGAGCTCTAATCCTAGGTGGTCCGGTCCATAGAACCCATACTGTATCAGAGCTCTAATCCTAGGGGGTCCGGCCCATAGAACCCATACTGTATCAGAGCTCTAATCCTAGGTGGTCCGGCCCATAGAGCCCATACTGTATCAGAGCTCTAATCCTAGGGGGTCCGGCCCATAGAGCCCATACTGTATCAGAGCTCTAATCCTAGGGGGTCCGGCCCATAGAGCCCATACTGTATCAGAGCTCTAATCCTAGGTGGTCCGGCCCATAGAGCCCATACTGTATCAGAGCTCTAATCCTAGGGGGTCCGGCCCATAGAGCCCATACTGTATCACATCTCTAATCCTAGGGGGTCCGGCCCATAGAGCCCATACTGTATCACATCTCTAATCCTAGGGGGTCCGGCCCATAGAGCCCATACTGTATCAGAGCTCTAATCCTAGGGGGTCCGGCCCATAGAGCCCATACTGTAACACATCTCTAATCCTAGGTGGTCCGGCCCATAGAGCCCATACTGTATCACATCTCTAATCCTAGGGGGTCCGGTCCATAGAGCCCATACTGTATCACATCTCTAATCCTAGGGGGTCCGGCCCATAGAGCCCATACTGTATCACATCTCTAATCCTAGGGGGTCCGGCCCATAGAGCCCATACTGTAACACATCTCTAATCCTAGGTGGTCCGGCCCATAGAGCCCATACTGTATCACATCTCTAATCCTAGGTGGTCCGACCCATAGAGCCCATACTGTATCACATCTCTAATCCTAGGTGGTCCGACCCATAGAGCCCATACTGTATCACATCTCTAATCCTAGGGGGTCCGGCCCATAGAGCCCATACTGTATCAGAGCTCTAATCCTAGGGGGTCCGGTCCATAGAGCCCATACTGTATCACATCTCTAATCCTAGGGGGTCCGGCCCATAGAGCCCATACTGTATCAGAGCTCTAATCCTAGGTGGTCCGGCCCATAAAGCCCATACTGTATCACATCTCTAATCGTAGGGGGTCCGGCCCATAGAGCCCATACTGTATCACATCTCTAATCCTAGGGGGTCCGGCCCATAGAGCCCATACTGTATAACATCTCTAATCCTAGGGGGTCCGGCCCATAGAGCCCATACTGTATCAGAGCTCTAATCCTAGGGGGTCCGGTCCATAGAGCCCATACTGTATCACATCTCTAATCCTAGGTGGTCCGGCCCATAGAGCCCATACTGTATCAGAGCTCTAATCCTAGGTGGTCCGGCCCATAAAGCCCATACTGTATCACATCTCTAATCGTAGGGGGTCCGGCCCATAGAGCCCATACTGTATCACATCTCTAATCCTAGGGGGTCCGGCCCATAGAGCCCATACTGTATCACATCTCTAATCCTAGGGGGTCCGGCCCATAGAGCCCATACTGTATCACATCTCTAATCCTAGGGGGTCCGGCCCATAGAGCCCATACTGTATCAGAGCTCTAATCCTAGGGGGTCCGGTCCATAGAGCCCATACTGTATCACATCTCTAATCCTAGGGGGTCCGGCCCATAGAGCCCATACTGTATCAGAGCTCTAATCCTAGGTGGTCCGACCCATAGAGCCCATACTGTATGAGAGCTCTAATCCTAGGGGGTCCGGCCCATAGAGCCCATACTGTATCACATCTCTAATCCTAGGGGGTCCGGCCCATAGAGCCCATACTGTATCACATCTCTAATCCTAGGGGGTCCGACCCATAGAGCCCATACTGTATCAGAGCTCTAATCCTAGGGGGTCCGGCCCATAGAGCCCATACTGTATCAGAGCTCTAATCCTAGGGGGTCCGGCCCATAGAGCCCATACTGTATCAGAGCTCTAATCCTAGGGGGTCCGGCCCATAGTGCCCATACTGTATCACATCTCTAATCCTAGGTGGTCCGGCCCATAGAGCCCATACTGTATCAGAGCTCTAATCCTAGGTGGTCCGGCCCATAGAGCCCATACTGTATCAGAGCTCTAATCCTAGGTGGTCCGGCCCATAGAGCCCATACTGTATCACATCTCTAATCCTAGGGGGTCCGGCCCATAGAGCCCATACTGTATCACATCTCTAATCCTAGGTGGTCCGGCCCATAGATCCCATACTTTATCACATCTCTAATCCTAGGTGGTCCGGCCCATAGAGCCCATACTGTATCAGAGCTCTAATCCTAGGTGGTCCGGCCCATAGAGCTCATACTGTATCAGAGCTCTAATCCTAGGTGGTCCGGCCCATACTGTATCTTTTCTAAGCGATGGGAGGAGGAGGGAACTATCTTGTAGTAAAGAATGTGAATGCCCACCACAGTTAATCTAATTTTTTCCCCTCAGGTGACTCCATGGACCCCCGCAGCTTTCAATCTTCCAGATGCCCCCCGTGTCCTATTGGTGATGGAGGTGAGGAGTTCCTGAGGGCGCCTAGAGGTGGCACACAATGCCTGCCTGGTATGGAAGGACCAATCACAAATGCTGATCTTTTTACGGCAGGACACGATGGGCAGTATAAACCTGAACCCCGCCCACATGAAGAGCTCCGCCCCACCACATCTTCTTCTATAAAGGGTCAGTGTGGGGACTCATTGGAAGGAAATCCCGGGAAAGTCCATCCTAGGATGGGGGGCGTGGAAGAAATCCGTGTTAAGGAGGAATTATGTGAGGATGAAATTGTTATCACTTGTATAAAAGAAGAACCCGACTCCTGGGGGGGATGTGAGATGAGAGGTCCGCCTTCTCGTCACTCCCACGAGGAACCTCCTCCTTGTGATGGAGGAATTACAGAGGATATCATGAAACTTGGAGGAAATAAGATTGGCCCCATAAAGAGGGGACCTCGTCCCAGGCGACGGGTCGGCCCTCGTTCCACACACGACGGTAAGAATATCTCCGATCACGCCGGTCCACCTAAGAAGGATCGTTCTAGGGCGAATGACATGGACCATTCCGGGCCCCGAGCGTGGGACGGGGTTCTGGACCATTCCGGGCCCCGAGCGTGGGACGGGGTTCTGGACCATTCCGGGCCCCGAGCGTGGGACGGGGTTCCCCCCACTCCGGCCGGCGCCCCGAGCGCGGAATATTCTCCGAATAACGTCTACGGTTGTCTCTTCTGTCAGCGGCATTTCACGAGTTTTCTAGAACTTTCCAGACACGAGAAGACCCATAGCGCGGAGGAGCCGGCGGCGTGCTCGGAATGCGGAAGAGGCTTCGACAACCACTCCCTCCTCCTGGCGCACCAGAAGCTCCATTCCGGGGGGGCGCGGCCGTGGACCTGCACGGAGTGCGGGAAAGGGTTTTTCCGGAAGTCCCGTCTGGTCATCCACCAGAGGAGGCACACCGGGGAACGGCCCTTTTCATGTGCGCAGTGCGGGAAGGGCTTCTCCTGTAGGGCCCATCTGGTGACTCATGAGAAGATTCACACCGGTATAAAACCGTACCAGTGCGCAGAGTGCGGCAAAGCGTTTATCCGGAAGCCGGACCTCATCATCCACGAGAGAACCCACACCGGGGAAAAACCCTTTACATGTTGTGAGTGTGGGAAACGTTTTGTATGCAACTCCCATCTGGCCTCCCATCAGAGGGTGCACAGAGATCGCCGGAGCCTGACCTGCCCCATGTGCGGCAAATGTCTGAGAAGTGAGGCTCTGCTACGGGAACATACCAAAGCCTGTCCCATGATGATCCCAAATCCCCTCCCCAGAGGAGCACCCAAGGCTAATTATTACATATAAGACACCACTGGACTCTCGCCAATCAATGACTGCCCCATGATGATCCCAAATCCCCTCCCCAGAGGAGCTCCCAAGGCTAATTATTACATATAAGACACCACTGGACCCCCGCCAATCAATGACTGCCCCATGATGATCCCAAATCCCCTCCCCAGAGGAGCACCCAAGGCAAATTATTTCCTATAAAACACCACTGGACCCCCACCAATCAATGACTGCCCCATGATGATCCCAAATCCCCTCCCCAGAGGAGCACCCAAGGCAAATTATTACATATAAGACACCACTGGACCCACACCAATCAATGACTGCCCCATGATGATCCCAACTTCCCTCCCCAGAGGAGCACCCAAGGCAAATTATTACATATAAGACACCACTGCACCCTCGCCAATCAATGACTGCCCCATGATGATCCCAACTTCCCTCCCCAGAGGAGCACCCAAGGCAACTTATTTCCTATAAGACACCACTGGACCCCCACCAATCAATGACTGCCCCATGATGATCCCAAATCCCCTCCCCAGAGGAGCACCCAAGGCAAATTATTACATATAAGACACCACTGGACCCACACCAATCAATGACTGCCCCATGATGATCCCAACTTCCCTCCCCAGAGGAGCACCCAAGGCAAATTATTACATATAAGACACCACTGGACCCACACCAATCAATGACTGCCCCATGATGATCCCAACTTCCCTCCCCAGAGGAGCACCCAAGGCAAATTATTACATATAAGACACCACTGGACTCCCACCAATCAATGTCTGCCCCATGATGATCCCAACTTCCCTCCCCAGAGGAGCACCCAAGGCAAATTATTACATATAAGACACCACTGGACCCCCACCAATCAATGACTGCCCCATGATGATCCCAAATCCCCTCCCCAGAGGAGCACCCAAGGCAAATTATTACATATAAGACACCACTGGACCCCCGCCAATCAATGACTGCCCCATGATGATACCAAATCCCCTCCCCAGAGGAGCACCCAAGGCAAATTATTACATATAAGACACCACTGGACCCACACCAATCAATGACTGCCCCATGATGATCCCAACTTCCCTCCCCAGAGGAGCACCCAAGGCAAATTATTTCCTATAAAACACCACTGGACCCCCACCAATCAATGACTGCCCCATGATGTTCCCAACTTCCCTCCCAGAGGAGCACCCAAGGCAAATTATTACATAGAAGACACCACTGGACTCCCGCCAATCAATGACTGCCCCATGATGATCCCAACTTCCCTCCCCAGAGGAGCACCCAAGGCTAATTATTACATATAAGACACCACTGGACCCCCACCAATCAATGTCTGCCCCATGATGATCCCAACTTCCCTCCCCAGAGGAGCACCCAAGGCAAATTATTACATATAAGACACCACTGGACCCCCACCAATCAATGACTGCCCCATGATGATCCCAAATCCCCTCCCCAGAGGAGCACCCAAGGCAAATTATTACATATAAGACACCACTGGACTCCCACCAATCAATGACTGCCCCATGATGATCCCAACTTCCCTCCCCAGAGGAGCACCCAAGGCTAATTATTACATATAAGACACCACTGGACCCCCACCAATCAATGACTGCCCCATGATGATCCCAACTTCCCTCCCCAGAGGAGCACCCAAGGCAAATTATTACATATAAGACACAGCTGGACCCCCACCAATCAATGACTGCCCCATGATGATCCCAACTTCCCTCCCCAGAGGAGCACCCAAGGCAAATTATTTCCTATAAAACACCACTGGACCCCCACCAATCAATGACTGCCCCATGATGATCCCAAATCCCCTCCCCAGAGGAGCACCCGAGGCAAATTATTACATATAAGACACCACTGGACCCACACCAATCAATGACTGCCCCATGATGATCCCAAATCCCCTCCCCAGAGGAGCACCCAAGGCAAATTATTACATATAAGACACCACTGGACCCACACCAATCAATGACTGCCCCATGATGATCCCAACTTCCCTCCCCAGAGGAGCACCCAAGGCAAATTATTACATATAAGACACCACTGGACTCCCGCCAATCAATGACTGCCCCATGATGATCCCAAATCCCCTCCCCAGAGGAGCACCCAAGGCAAATTATTACATATAAGACACCACTGGACCCCCGCCAATCAATGACTGCCCCATGATGATCCCAACTTCCCTCCCCAGAGGAGCACCCAAGGCAAATTATTACATATAAGACACCACTGGACTCCCGCCAATCAATGACTGCCCCATGATGATCCCAACTTCCCTCCCCAGAGGAGCACCCAAGGCAAATTATTTCCTATAAAACACCACTGGACCCCCACCAATCAATGACTGCCCCATGATGATCCCAAATCCCCTCCCCAGAGGAGCACCCAAGGCAAATTATTACATATAAGACACCACTGGACCCACACCAATCAATGACTGCCCCATGATGATCCCAACTTCCCTCCCCAGAGGAGCACCCAAGGCAAATTATTACATATAAGACACCACTGGACTCCCGCCAATCATTGACTGCCCCATGATGATGCCAACTTCCCTCCCCAGAGGAGCACCCAAGGCAAATTATTACATATAAGACACCACTGGACCCCCACCAATCAATGACTGCCCCATGATGATCCCAAATCCCCTCCCCAGAGGAGCACCCAAGGCAAATTATTACATATAAGACACCACTGGACCCTCGCCAATCAATGACTGCCCCATGATGATCCCAACTTCCCTCCCCAGAGGAGCACCCAAGGCAAATTATTACATATAAGACACCACTGGACCCTCGCCAATCAATGACTGCCCCATGATGATCCCAACTTCCCTCCCCAGAGGAGCACCCAAGGCAAATTATTACATATAAGACACCACTGGACCCCCGCCAATCAATGACTGCCCCATGATGATCCCAACTTCCCTCCCCAGAGGAGCACCCAAGGCAAATTATTACATATAAGACACCACTGGACCCCCGCCAATCAATGACTGCCCCATGATGATCCCAACTTCCCTCCCCAGAGGAGCACCCAAGGCAACTTATTTCCTATAAGACACCACTGGACTCCCGCCAATCAATGACTGCCCCATGATGATCCCAACTTCCCTCCCCAGAGGAGCACCCAAGGCAAATTATTACATATAAGACACCACTGGACCCCCACCAATCAATGACTGCCCCATGATGATCCCAAATCCCCTCCCCAGAGGAGCACCCAAGGCAAATGATTACATATAAGACACCACTGGACTCCCGCCAATCAATGACTGCCCCATGATGATACCAAATCCCCTCCCCAGAGGAGCACCCAAGGCAAATTATTTCCTATAAGACACCACTGGACCCTCGCCAATCAATGACTGCCCCATGATGATCCCAAATCCCCTCCCCAGAGGAGCACCCAAGGCAACTTATTTCCTATAAGACACCACTGGACCCCCACCAATCAATGACTGCCCCATGATGATCCCAACTTCCCTCCCCAGAGGAGCACCCAAGGCAAATTATTTCCTATAAAACACCACTGGACCCCCGCCAATCAATGACTGCCCCATGATGATCCCAACTTCCCTCCCCAGAGGAGCACCCAAGGCAAATTATTACATATAAGACACCACTGGACCCCCACCAATCAATGACTGCCCCATGATGATCCCAACTTCCCTCCCCAGAGGAGCACCCAAGGCAAATTATTACATATAAGAAACCACTGGACCCCCACCAATCAATGACTGCCCCATGATGATCCCAACTTCCCTCCCCAGAGGAGCACCCAAGGCAAATTATTACATATAAGACACCACTGGACCCCCACCAATCAATGACTGCCCCATGATGATCCCAACTTCCCTCCCCAGAGGAGCACCCAAGGCAAATTATTACATATAAGACACCACTGCACCCTCGCCAATCAATGACTGCCCCATGATGATCCCAACTTCCCTCCCCAGAGGAGCACCCAAGGCAAATTATTACATATAAGACACCACTGGACTCCCGCCAATCATTGACTGCCCCATGATGATCCCAACTTCCCTCCCCAGAGGAGCACCCAAGGCAAATTATTACATATAAGACACCACTGGATCCTCGCCAATCAATGACTGCCCCATGATGATCCCAAATCCCCTCCCCAGAGGAGCACCCAAGGCAAATTATTTCCTATAAGACACCACTGGACTCCCGCCAATCATTGACTGCCCCATGATGATCCCAACTTCCCTCCCCAGAGGAGCACCCAAGGCAAATTATTACATATAAGACACCACTGGACCCACACCAATCAATGACTGCCCCATGATGATCCCAACTTCCCTCCCCAGAGGAGCACCCAAGGCAAATTATTTCCTATAAGACACCACTGGACCCTCGCCAATCAATGACTGCCCCATGATGATCCCAAATCCCCTCCCCAGAGGAGCACCCAAGGCAAATTATTTCCTATAAGACACCACTGGACCCTCACCAATCAATGACTGCCCCATGATGATCCCAACTTCCCTCCCCAGAGGAGCACCCAAGGCAAATTATTACATATAAGACACCACTGGACTCCCGCCAATCAATGACTGCCCCATGATGATCCCAAATCCCCTCCCCAGAGGAGCACCCAAGGCAAATTATTACATATAAGACACCACTGGACCCTCGCCAATCATTGACTGCCCCATGATGATCCCAACTTCCCTCCCCAGAGGAGCACCCAAGGCAAATTATTACATATAAGACACCACTGGACCCACACCAATCAATGACTGCCCCATGATGATCCCAACTTCCCTCCCCAGAGGAGCACCTGTGAAGCATGTAATTCTCCCTGCTTGTTTTAGAGATATTGTGTGTGTTAGAGGTAAAAAGGGTTCATGTGTTACAGGCTGATTGATATGTTAATGACCCTTCCTCAGCCAGCTCCCTAGTTCAAATGGTAATTGATTTATTGTGTGTGGGAAGGAGACCGGCCTTACTGTTTACAATGATTAGATAAGTGGCTCATGTTAATTATTCTGATTGCTTCATTGTGGTCAGGCTGTTACACCTAGTAATTAACTCCGCTGATGTCCTTATCTAAAGAAAATGTGTTTTCAGGTCGGCTCCGAATTGTCTGGCTATATTCTGTATGAGAACTCCAGAGTGGGTGAAAAGGGGGTGGAGCTCCCATTGTTCCTTGATTAAGGATTTAGCTTGTAAAACTGTATTTATAACCAGCAGCAAGCTGCCAATAAATCAGTCTTGGTTCCAGCATCCAGTCTTGACTCATGTGTGGGGGATCCTGTGATGTTCTTGTATGGAGAGGAGGGAATGCTTGACGGGGATATCATACCGATACCGTCACAATTGGTTGGTAGCAGTGGGATTTTCCCTTCTACTCTCCTTTACACCCGGGATTCCAAGCAGACACTGGAAGAACTACTGGAAGTTCGTGGAAGGATTGCTAGCAACAAAACCGAGCGGGTCATCATAGCAGAATCAATGGAGATAGACCAGGAGGACGGGATTGCAGCAACGCCAGCAGTACAAGAGATGGAGACACCAGTGATTCAGGAGGAGGAATCGCCAGCCAACAAGCTAATGAGAGAGAAGCTAGCGTGGTTCGGCCCGAACCCAACGGCAGATGTGGTGCTGAGAGTGATGAACCTGTTAGCGAAGGAGGCTAAAGAAATAAGGGACGCAGAACTACAGGAGGATAAACAAATAAGAGACGCAGAGCTACAGAAGGATAAACAAATAAGAGATGCAGAGCTACAGAAGGATAAACAAATAAGGGACGCAGAACTACAGTTAAAACTGGCAGCAGTCCAACAAGCAGCCGCACCTTCTCCGAACAGTGAGTACAGCACAGCAGACACAAGGAAGATTCCGTTTAGCGCTTTTAAAGCTTTTGATGAAAAGGACTGTGAAATTGATAACTACCTGGCGGATTTTGAGCGACAATGTAACCTGCACCGAATAGCTAGAAGAGAGTGGGTTGCAATATTGTCAGGCAAACTGTCAGGCAAAGCTTCTGATGCTTTCCGGACCGTGCCAGATCAGGATATCCATAGCTACGCCAGGGTTAAAGAAGTGCTCCTGGCTCGTTATGCAGTAACCCCAGAGTCCCACCGACAGAAGTTCAGGGACTCACGCAAAACCACGAAAGACTGTTATGCGGAGTGGGCATGCCAGTTGTCCCTGTCGGCCTCTAACTGGGTTAACAGCAGCCAGGCCACCACCGCAGAGGACATTTTGCAACTAATGCTCCTGGAGCAATTTTACAATCACATCCAGACGGACGTCAAAGATTGGGTGAGAGATCGCAGGCCCATGACTCTACCAGAGGCCGCGAAGTTGGCGGATGAATATGCGGATACTCGCAAGACAAACCAGGTCACACCACAGGTACAACCTCCACGACCAACGGCGCCCTCACACCCACCAGCCGCTAGATACCAACCTCCTAACAGACCGGTGACATCTAGCCCTCGCTATCCACGCCAGGAGGACAACGAACAACGCTGCTTCCGGTGCAAACAGTTGGGTCACTTCAAGCAGAATTGCCCCATGAATGACAACACCAGATCAAATTGGTCTCAACCTGGGTACCGCCCACCAGCAGCAGCCCATTGTGTAGACTCGGCTTGGGATCCCCAGGACCTGGGTCAGAAAGAACCATTGGGCACCCCTTTCGAAGCCCTCATGGTACAATCTGTTATTACGGACAACAGGGAACACCATTGTCAGCTGGTCATGGGCGACAGCCATGAGCCGGAGGGGCCTTGGAGGGAGCTGGGCAGAAAGAGGCACCGCCAGCTACCCTCCAAGAAGAAGAGGTCTTGGAAGTCATATAACCAGCGGACCTGGGAGGAGAAGAAGCGACTGGAGGAGATGGAATCGCAGCGGGCGCCCCAGATGCGGGCCGAGATGTTCGCCAAGGGCCCACCAGTGGCCCCTTACACCACCACCCAGTTCCTGATGATGAAGGACCACGTGGAAAGCCTGCAGGACATGAGCAAGCAGGATCTGATCCGTGAGTACATAGAGCTGGAGGAGTGCATAAGCCGCATGGAGGAGGAGAACAACCACCTGAGGTCACAGCAGGCTGACCCCCCCAGGCTCCATGAACTAGAGATGGAGCTGGAGAAGCTCAAAGAGGAGAACCGGTGGCTGCGGAGGGAGCAGAGGGTGGCTGACCCTATGGGGCACTGATCCCCCCCCCGAACTCTGAGCACCAGTGCTACAGCATTTCAACAAATATAACTTTTTCTTTTTATGAATCTCCTGTGATTGTCACTTCAGAGCCATAACCTGCCCCTCCCATAGTGGGACACCTAGATGGCGGCGCACAGACCCATTCGCCATCTTCACACTGACTTCTGGTGACTCTGCAGATCGCACAAAGACTTGGGGACTGACCGGCGTGTGATCCGACGACCCGGTGACATACCTGAGTCGGAAGCAGTTGCCAAGTGAGGTCAGTCACGCCAAACGGAGTTAACCTCGGACTAAAAGCTCTGAACCCGTCTGATTGCTTCATTGTGGTCAGGCTGTTACACCTAGTAATTAACTCCGCTGATGTCCTTATCTAAAGAAAATGTGTTTTCAGGTCGGCTCCGAATTGTCTGGCTATATTCTGTATGAGAACTCCAGAGTGGGTGAAAAGGGGGTGGAGCTCCCATTGTTCCTTGATTAAGGATTTAGCTTGTAAAACTGTATTTATAACCAGCAGCAAGCTGCCAATAAATCAGTCTTGGTTCCAGCATCCAGTCTTGACTCATGTGTGGGGGATCCTGTGATGTTCTTGTATGGAGAGGAGGGAATGCTTGACGGGGATATCATACCGATACCGTCACAGCACCCAAGGCAAATTATTTCCTATAAGACACCACTGGACCCTCGCCAATCAATGACTGCCCCATGATGATCCCAAATCCCCTCCCCAGAGGAGCACCCAAGGCAAATTATTACATATAAGACACCACTGGATCCTCGCCAATCAATGACTGCCCCATGATGATCCCAACTTCCCTGCCCAGAGGAGCACCCAAGGCAAATGATTACATATAAGACACCACTGGACTCCCGCCAATCAATGACTGCCCCATGATGATCCCAACTTCCCTCCCCAGAGGAGCACCCAAGGCAAATTATTACATATAAGACACCACTGGACCCCCACCAATCAATGACTGCCCCATGATGATCCCAAATCCCCTCCCCAGAGGAGCACCCAAGGCAAATTATTACATATAAGACACCACTGGACCCCCACCAATCAATGACTGCCCCATGATGATCCCAACTTCCCTCCCCAGAGGAGCACCCAAGGCAAATTATTACATATAAGACACCACTGGACCCTCGCCAATCAATGACTGCCCCATGATGATCCCAACTTCCCTCCCCAGAGGAGCACCCAAGGCAAATTATTACATATAAGACACCACTGGACCCTCGCCAATCAATGACTGCCCCATGATGATCCCAACTTCCCTCCCCAGAGGAGCACCCAAGGCAAATTATTTCCTATAAGACACCACTGGACTCCCGCCAATCAATGACTGCCCCATGATGATCCCAACTTCCCTCCCCAGAGGAGCACCCAAGGCAAATTATTACATATAAGACACCACTGGACCCCCACCAATCAATGACTGCCCCATGATGATCCCAAATCCCCTCCCCAGAGGAGCACCCAAGGCAAATTATTTCCTATAAGACACCACTGGACCCTCGCCAATCAATGACTGCCCCATGATGATCCCAACTTCCCTCCCCAGAGGAGCACCCAAGGCAACTTATTTCCTATAAGACACCACTGGACTCCCGCCAATCAATGACTGCCCCATGATGATCCCAACTTCCCTCCCCAGAGGAGCACCCAAGGCAAATTATTACATATAAGACACCACTGGACCCCCACCAATCAATGACTGCCCCATGATGATCCCAAATCCCCTCCCCAGAGGAGCACCCAAGGCAAATTATTTCCTATAAGACACCACTGGACCCTCGCCAATCAATGACTGCCCCATGATGATCCCAAATCCCCTCCCCAGAGGAGCACCCAAGGCAAATTATTTCCTATAAGACACCACTGGACTCCCACCAATCAATGACTGCCCCATGATGATCCCAACTTCCCTCCCCAGAGGAGCACCCAAGGCAAATTATTACATATAAGACACCACTGGATCCTCGCCAATCAATGACTGCCCCATGATGATCCCAACTTCCCTCCCCAGAGGAGCACCCAAGGCAAATGATTACATATAAGACACCACTGGACTCCCGCCAATCAATGACTGCCCCATGATGATCCCAAATCCCCTCCCCAGAGGAGCACCCAAGGCAAATTATTACATATAAGACACCACTGGACCCACACCAATCAATGACTGCCCCATGATGATACCAAATTCCCTCCCCAGAGGAGCACCCAAGGCAAATTATTACATATAAGACACCACTGGACCCCCGCCAATCAATGACTGCCCCATGATGATCCCAACTTCCCTCCCCAGAGGAGCACCCAAGGCAACTTATTTCCTATAAGACAAAAAAGGAATGGTACTACTGCGCTACCATATATAAAACCACAAAACGTGAAAAAAACAGCAAAAAATATCAAATAACAAAAGCTGCGTATCTAATAGGTGAACAAAACCAAATTAATATGAAATGAGTAAATGATAGCGCTAGTGTTAACTAGTGCTGAGTGAGTACAGTGAAAATGTTAATAATATAAATCATGCATAGTGAGTATAAATAGCAACACATATGAAAAAATACTATTAAGTCCAATGAAATGTTGGAATGAGTTCCTTATGGGTTAACACCCATATGCAGCCCTATGGTGAACAGCTGGCGTTTCCTCCTCAAGAGCTTCTCATTAGACAGACAATGACCTTTCCCATTAAAAAGATCCAAGCAGAAAACCTCAATATAAAGGAAGAAAAAAGAAAGAGGACAAGCCTCATAGCATAATACTGTAAAACAGAGGACAATGGACACGAGACTACACCGACGGTAATAAACTCACAAAACCGCCGATTAACACAGGCTCTGAGATATATTGCCGCTCAGTATGTTCATCTCCTCACTAGGATCGAAGTCCCGTCAAACATAGGCTCCTCCCCCACGCGTTCCGTCACTAGGCACGTGACTTAGTCATGGGTCTCTGAATGACTATGGGAGACGGCTGAGCTTATAACAGAGCCGTTGCGTGTCATTCAAACAGGAAGTGAAACCACAGAAAAAAGGAGAGGGGGTTGACATCTACATCATTGCAGGTAACAACCTCGAGCACTGTGCAAAATAACAAATTCTAGCACTCGCTACATTTGGCAATATAGTACAATACAACAGTATTTTAATACAGAGAAAATTATAATCTATCAACATAGACTCAATTAAACTGTCTTGTTGATACAAAACAAAATATTTAGAATAATGTTTTAAAATTTATATAGAACCATTAAAAAGGTATATAGAACCATTAAAAAAGAGAATTAAAACAGGAGGACCTGCCTTCTTAATGAATTTAAAATTGCAACCACATCGCCCCCTACATATGATAAATACATACTACATGCACAAGAAATAATATAGAGACGTACAGACATACTCTATACATTCATGCATCCTGAGGGGGTGTCATAAAGAAATACAAAATGTGCTGCATTATTATAAAAAAATCTACATTAAAAATTAATTATAATAAGTTGCAAATGGTGAGTTCCAGTGTCTATTTAAAACACACTCACATGGCAACATAAAACCATATATATATAGACCACCTTAAAAAGGGGAGGAAGACACCCATTCAAGATGCAGGGTAATAGCCAAAAAGATGCACAAATTATTTACATAAAAATAATAATAATTTATACAAAAAATCTTCTTATCCCTAGATCAATCCGATCACTACACAATCGGAACATATAAAATAAAGAACTAAAAATCTGAAATAAAACAATTCAAGTCAAATTCTACATTGAGCCCATTTGGTACTAAAGAGCGCATTTCATGTATCCATCTGGATTCGCTTTTACTAAGCTCGCGAATTTTGTGGCTGCCTCTCCAATGGGGGGTATATTTCTCCAAGGCCCAAAACTTAAGTTGTTTAGGGTCTTTATTATGACACAATGCGAAGTGACGCGAAACATTGTGATCGGGATACCCCTTTTCAATATTTTGCACATGTTCTCTTATGCGTTTCCACATTGGTCTTTTTGTGCGACCTATATATTGGAGTGAACAAGAACACTGAAGGGCATACACCACACCTTCTGTTCGACAGGTAATAAGATCTTTGATCTCATATTCTTTTTGGGTAACATGGGACACAAATTTTGAACATTTCTGTCCATTAAGGTTCGTTTTTTTGCATGCGTAACAACGCTTGCAAGGGAAAAACCCCTTTCCCTGATAGAAGGTTAGTTGATTATGTTTTGTTGGGGGGTCCGGAACATTTTTCGCCACCAAATCCCGTAGGGTGGGGGCTCTTCTATATATCATCTTGGGAATACTTGGAAGTATACCTTGTAGTTGCCTGTCAGCTTGTAAAATAGGCCAGTGTTTTCGGAAAATCTTTTCTAACTGTTTATGCTGGACACTATAATTAAAAATGATCGGTAGTTCCATTCCAACTGCATGATTTTTAATCTTATCCTGTATGAGGGATTCTCTAGGGGTATCATATACTTTTGAGATTTGTGTTTGAATGAAATCTTTATCATACCCCTTATTCACAAATTTCTTCCCCAGCATATTAGCTTGTTCTAAGAAGATATTAGGGTCTGAGCAATTTCTCCGGATCCTTGTCATTTGTCCTTTAGGGATATTGATCAACCAAGGATCATGATGACAGCTATCTGTTGGTATATAGCTGTTTCTTTCTACTGGTTTGAAATATGTTTTTGTAGTTATAGGGCTGCATATGGGTGTTAACCCATAAGGAACTCATTCCAACATTTCATTGGACTTAATAGTATTTTTTCATAAGTGTTGCTATTTATACTCACTATGCATGATTTATATTATTAACATTTTCACTGTACTCACTCAGCACTAGTTAACACTAGCGCTATCATTTACTCATTTCATATTAATTTGGTTTTGTTCACCTATTAGATACGCAGCTTTTGTTATTTGATATTTTTTGCTGTTTTTTTCACGTTTTGTGGTTTTATATATGGTAGCGCAGTAGTACCATTCCTTTTTTGCACATTTTTCACTTACTTATATCACTACTAGCAGCAATCATGGATATATTTAACTATATGGAAAACCGTACAGTTGACCTTAAAGATGTATTTACCAGTAAAAATACTGCAGAAACATGTGATCTAGATACCAATTTTAGGAAATTTGGCCATCTCATGGAGAAAAAGGTCAGTGTGTGGTGGGACCTCACCACACACGAACAATACATTAAAGAGGGGATAGTCCCTAGAAGACTCAGATGGGATGTTCCCATCAATGATGGACTTTTGGACAAAGATTCCATTGAAGAATGGTTCAAATTCTTCAATGAGAAGGGGTTGGAAGTTATGCAGTTTCTAATTAAGAGGAAACAACGAAAAATTGCACAGATTAATAAATCAATAGCAGAATGCAAGACTGCCTTAGAAGGTTATAAGGACACCCCTTCCTTCACTACACTAACTAACCAACTTAATAAAGTATTGGAACAAAGGGATACTGAAATCAAACAACGGAAAAGAAGGAAATATATGAGGGATACGAACGATTATCGTTCACATCAGATATTCAAATGGCAACTCAATCTGAAAGATGGAAAAATAGGGTCAGTGTCATCCTCTCCTGACAGAGAGGTAAGGGTTATTTCCCCTCCAAGGGAATTCAGATTTAGAACACCTGAACGACCCAGACATGGGGTGGATGAATATGCTAGATTCCAACAAGATTATACTTATTATCCACCTAGACCATACAGAGAGGAACCGAATGGTCCTAGAACACCAAAGCCTTGGTGGAAGAATAATAATAAAAATAATCAAAAACCTCGCACCAAGTCTCCAAAGAAACCTGTTTGGAAAAACAATAAGAATAATCAAAAACCATCCAATCCACCACAAAATCAGTCCAGCAATCAGGGGAATTATCCATATGGATATCATCAGGATCCCAATTATCACAACCAAGATCGAAGGGACCCAAGAGATTACTACCCTCCTCAATATTACCAACATCAAGGAGGGCAGCATCAAGCCCATCAATTGGGTGGCCCCCTTAATCGAGATTACTATTACCAGGAGTCCAGAAGAAGTCCAATACCTACTCACAATCATTATGAGCCACTTGCAAACTATAGAGAGGAACAGGATAGTCGCCCTTCCTCGTCTTTTTTAGATTATCGCAGGAACGAGAGGACACCCCCTCGGCACGAACAAGGAGCACGTTCCAGAAGTCCAAACGAAAGAGGGGATGTAGAGGGGGACACAAGGTCAAAACGAAGGAAGGTTTAATGGGTCAAGGAATATATAATATTAGTGGGGTCGAACTAACAAAAACAGAAATTATGACATTGGATAAGGGTCTCAAGTTCGCCCCCAAAAGGAATCTTAGTAAATTTGATGCCTATGTGGATATTAAAAAATTCACAAGAAAGTTGAACATCAAAAAATACATACTAAACCAGCCTATTATCAATCCACCTGATAGAAATATTTTGCCGGGAAGAGTTTCACACAGCCAATTGAGAAACAAATCTCTATTTAATCCTCAAGTAAAGAACAATCACCATATAGAGGTATTCAATAAAATGGTACTTAGAGATCTAGACCAATTGAAAATCAAGAAAATGCCGGATCCCAAAGCCATCCATAAGGGGATTAAAGAGCTGGAGGAAAATAAACAAATTATTATCAGGCCGGCAGATAAGGGGGGGGCCATTGTAGTATTGTCTAAAGAGTATTATCATGAAGAACTGCAAAATCAGCTTAATGATGTCAATACTTATATTAAGCTCAGGGGAAATCCCACGAGTGAATATAAAGAAGAACTGTCTGAATTAATCTATCGAGGAAGAGAAAGAGGTATTCTCAACAAAAGAGAGGAAAAATACCTGATTCCAGAAGTATGCAGGGTTCCAATCATATACACAATACCCAAAATTCATAAGGATCAAACTAGACCACCTGGGAGACCCATTATAAATGGGATACAATCTATAAACTCCCGTCTGGGAGAATATGTTGATAAGTTTATTCAGCCCTTAGTTCCTCTCACCAAGGCTTATTTGAGAGATACTAAGCATCTTATTCAGATCTTTGACTCATTAGTGATAAATACAAGTGAGAAATATCTGTTAGCCACAGCGGATGTGGCATCACTTTATACCATAATTAATCACGAAGAGGCAATTGGGGCAACAAAGTGGGCCCTCAATAAGTATGGTTCTTTAATTTCCAAACAGAAACGATTTGTCCTGAGGTGCTTGGCCTATGGCCTTCAGCATAACTATTTCTGGTATAGATCCGATTTCTATCGACAACTAAATGGAATAGGGATGGGCGCAAAATATGCGCCAAGTGTCGCAAATGTGTTCATGTCCGAATGGGAGGAAATGGCTGTCTATGAAAACATGCCGCATCACCTAGTTCTGTACAGAAGATACATAGATGATTGCATCATCATCTGGAGTGGTGATGAAGCCTCCCTTATACAATTTTTCGACAATCTAAACCAGAATCAGAAGAACATCAACCTTTCATACTCAATTAGTGATAAATCTATTCAATTTCTGGATTTGGAAATCACTTTGGAACCCCAAAAAATAACTACAAAAACATATTTCAAACCAGTAGAAAGAAACAGCTATATACCAACAGATAGCTGTCATCATGATCCTTGGTTGATCAATATCCCTAAAGGACAAATGACAAGGATCCGGAGAAATTGCTCAGACCCTAATATCTTCTTAGAACAAGCTAATATGCTGGGGAAGAAATTTGTGAATAAGGGGTATGATAAAGATTTCATTCAAACACAAATCTCAAAAGTATATGATACCCCTAGAGAATCCCTCATACAGGATAAGATTAAAAATCATGCAGTTGGAATGGAACTACCGATCATTTTTAATTATAGTGTCCAGCATAAACAGTTAGAAAAGATTTTCCGAAAACACTGGCCTATTTTACAAGCTGACAGGCAACTACAAGGTATACTTCCAAGTATTCCCAAGATGATATATAGAAGAGCCCCCACCCTACGGGATTTGGTGGCGAAAAATGTTCCGGACCCCCCAACAAAACATAATCAACTAACCTTCTATCAGGGAAAGGGGTTTTTCCCTTGCAAGCGTTGTTACGCATGCAAAAAAACGAACCTTAATGGACAGAAATGTTCAAAATTTGTGTCCCATGTTACCCAAAAAGAATATGAGATCAAAGATCTTATTACCTGTCGAACAGAAGGTGTGGTGTATGCCCTTCAGTGTTCTTGTTCACTCCAATATATAGGTCGCACAAAAAGACCAATGTGGAAACGCATAAGAGAACATGTGCAAAATATTGAAAAGGGGTATCCCGATCACAATGTTTCGCGTCACTTCGCATTGTGTCATAATAAAGACCCTAAACAACTTAAGTTTTGGGCCTTGGAGAAATATACCCCCCATTGGAGAGGCAGCCACAAAATTCGCGAGCTTAGTAAAAGCGAATCCAGATGGATACATGAAATGCGCTCTTTAGTACCAAATGGGCTCAATGTAGAATTTGACTTGAATTGTTTTATTTCAGATTTTTAGTTCTTTATTTTATATGTTCCGATTGTGTAGTGATCGGATTGATCTAGGGATAAGAAGATTTTTTGTATAAATTATTATTATTTTTATGTAAATAATTTGTGCATCTTTTTGGCTATTACCCTGCATCTTGAATGGGTGTCTTCCTCCCCTTTTTAAGGTGGTCTATATATATATGGTTTTATGTTGCCATGTGAGTGTGTTTTAAATAGACACTGGAACTCACCATTTGCAACTTATTATAATTAATTTTTAATGTAGATTTTTTTATAATAATGCAGCACATTTTGTATTTCTTTATGACACCCCCTCAGGATGCATGAATGTATAGAGTATGTCTGTACGTCTCTATATTATTTCTTGTGCATGTAGTATGTATTTATCATATGTAGGGGGCGATGTGGTTGCAATTTTAAATTCATTAAGAAGGCAGGTCCTCCTGTTTTAATTCTCTTTTTTAATGGTTCTATATACCTTTTTAATGGTTCTATATAAATTTTAAAACATTATTCTAAATATTTTGTTTTGTATCAACAAGACAGTTTAATTGAGTCTATGTTGATAGATTATAATTTTCTCTGTATTAAAATACTGTTGTATTGTACTATATTGCCAAATGTAGCGAGTGCTAGAATTTGTTATTTTGCACAGTGCTCGAGGTTGTTACCTGCAATGATGTAGATGTCAACCCCCTCTCCTTTTTTCTGTGGTTTCACTTCCTGTTTGAATGACACGCAACGGCTCTGTTATAAGCTCAGCCGTCTCCCATAGTCATTCAGAGACCCATGACTAAGTCACGTGCCTAGTGACGGAACGCGTGGGGGAGGAGCCTATGTTTGACGGGACTTCGATCCTAGTGAGGAGATGAACATACTGAGCGGCAATATATCTCAGAGCCTGTGTTAATCGGCGGTTTTGTGAGTTTATTACCGTCGGTGTAGTCTCGTGTCCATTGTCCTCTGTTTTACAGTATTATGCTATGAGGCTTGTCCTCTTTCTTTTTTCTTCCTTTATATTGAGGTTTTCTGCTTGGATCTTTTTAATGGGAAAGGTCATTGTCTGTCTAATGAGAAGCTCTTGAGGAGGAAACGCCAGCTGTTCACCATAGGGCTGCATATGGGTGTTAACCCATAAGGAACTCATTCCAACATTTCATTGGACTTAATAGTATTTTTTCATAAGTGTTGCTATTTATACTCACTATGCATGATTTATATTATTAACATTTTCACTGTACTCACTCAGCACTAGTTAACACTAGCGCTATCATTTACTCATTTCATTTCCTATAAGACACCACTGGACTCCCGCCAATCAATGACTGCCCCATGATGATCCCAACTTCCCTCCCCAGAGGAGCACCCAAGGCAAATTATTACATATAAGACACCACTGGACCCCCACCAATCAATGACTGCCCCATGATGATCCCAAATCCCCTCCCCAGAGGAGCACCCAAGGCAAATGATTACATATAAGACACCACTGGACTCCCGCCAATCAATGACTGCCCCATGATGATACCAAATCCCCTCCCCAGAGGAGCACCCAAGGCAAATTATTTCCTATAAGACACCACTGGACCCTCGCCAATCAATGACTGCCCCATGATGATCCCAACTTCCCTCCCCAGAGGAGCACCCAAGGCAAATTATTACATATAAGACACCACTGGACCCCCGCCAATCAATGACTGCCCCATGATGATCCCAAATTCCCTCCCCAGAGGAGCACCCAAGGCAAATTATTACATATAAGGCACCACTGGACCCCCGCCAATCAATGACTGCCCCATGATGTTTCCAACTTCCCTCCCCAGAAGAGCACCCAAGGCAAATTATTTCCTATAAGACACCACTGGACTCCCGCCAATCAATGACTGCCCCATGATGATCCCAAATCCCCCTCCCCAGAGGAGCACCCAAGACAAATTATTTCCTATAAGACATCACTGCACTCCCGTCAATCAATGACTGCCCCATGATGATACCAAATCCCCTCCCCAGAGGAGCACCCAAGGCAAATTATTTCCTATAAGACACCACTGGACTCCCGCCAATCAATGACTGCCCCATGATGATCCCAACTTCCCTCCCCAGAGGAGCACCCAAGGCAACTTATTTCCTATAAGACACCACTGGACTCCCGCCAATCAATGACTGCCCCATTATGATCCCAAATCCCCTCCCCAGAGGAGCACCCAAGACAAATTATTACATATAAGACACCACTGGACCCCCGCCAATCAATGACTGCCCCATGATGATCCCAAATTCCCTCCCCAGAGGAGCACCCAAGGCAAATTTTTACATATAAGACACCACTGGACCCCCGCCAATCAATGACTGCCCCATGATGATCCCAAATTCCCTCCCCAGAGGAGCACCCAAGGCAAATTATTACATATAAGACACCACTGGACCCCCGCCAATCAATGACTGCCCCATGATGATCCCAACTTCCCTCCCCAGAGGAGCACCCAAGGCAAATTATTTCCTATAAGACACCACTGGACCCCCGCCAATCAATGACTGTCCCGTGATGTTTCCAACTTCCCTCCCCAGAAGAGCACCCAAGGCAAATTATTTCCTATAAGACACCACTGGACTCCCGCCAATCAATGACTGCCCCATGATGATCCCAAATCCCCCTCCCCAGAGGAGCACCCAAGACAAATTATTTCCTATAAGACATCACTGCACTCCCGTCAATCAATGACTGCCCCTTGATGATCCCAAATCCCCTCCCCAGAGGAGCACCCAAGGCAAATTATTACATATAAGACACCACTGGACCCCCGCCAATCAATGACTGCCCCATGATGATCCCAACTTCCCTCCCCAGAGGAGCACCCAAGGCAAATTATTTCCTATAAAACACCACTGGACCCCCGCCAATCAATGACTGCCCCATGATGATCCCAACTTCCCTCCCCAGAGGAGCACCCAAGGCAAATTATTACATATAAGACACCACTGGACCCCCGCCAATCAATGACTGCCCCATGATGATCCCAAATTCCCTCCCCAGAGGAGCACCCAAGGCAAATTATTACATATAAGGCACCACTGGACCCCCGCCAATCAATGACTGTCCCATGATGTTTCCAACTTCCCTCCCCAGAAGAGCACCCAAGGCAAATTATTTCCTATAAGACACCACTGGACTCCCGCCAATCAATGACTGCCCCATGATGATCCCAAATCCCCCTCCCCAGAGGAGCACCCAAGACAAATTATTTCCTATAAGACATCACTGCACTCCCGTCAATCAATGACTGCCCCATGATGATACCAAATCCCCTCCCCAGAGGAGCACCCAAGGCAAATTATTTCCTATAAGACACCACTGGACTCCCGCCAATCAATGACTGCCCCATGATGATCCCAACTTCCCTCCCCAGAGGAGCACCCAAGGCAACTTATTTCCTATAAGACACCACTGGACTCCCGCCAATCAAT
This sequence comes from Rana temporaria, assembly GCF_905171775.1. Taxonomy (NCBI): domain Eukaryota; kingdom Metazoa; phylum Chordata; class Amphibia; order Anura; family Ranidae; genus Rana; species Rana temporaria. The sequence continues at coordinate 190,307,587 of NC_053496.1, forward strand.
GACTGCCCCATTATGATCCCAAATCCCCTCCCCAGAGGAGCACCCAAGACAAATTATTACATATAAGACACCACTGGACCCCCGCCAATCAATGACTGCCCCATGATGATCCCAAATTCCCTCCCCAGAGGAGCACCCAAGGCAAATTATTACATATAAGACACCACTGGACCCCCGCCAATCAATGACTGCCCCATGATGATCCCAAATTCCCTCCCCAGAGGAGCACCCAAGGCAAATTATTACATATAAGACACCACTGGACCCCCGCCAATCAATGACTGCCCCATGATGATCCCAACTTCCCTCCCCAGAGGAGCACCCAAGGCAAATTATTTCCTATAAGACACCACTGGACCCCCGCCAATCAATGACTGTCCCGTGATGTTTCCAACTTCCCTCCCCAGAAGAGCACCCAAGGCAAATTATTTCCTATAAGACACCACTGGACTCCCGCCAATCAATGACTGCCCCATGATGATCCCAAATCCCCCTCCCCAGAGGAGCACCCAAGACAAATTATTTCCTATAAGACATCACTGCACTCCCGTCAATCAATGACTGCCCCTTGATGATCCCAAATCCCCTCCCCAGAGGAGCACCCAAGGCAAATTATTACATATAAGACACCACTGGACCCCCGCCAATCAATGACTGCCCCATGATGATCCCAACTTCCCTCCCCAGAGGAGCACCCAAGGCAACTTATTTCCTATAAGACACCACTGGACTCCCGCCAATCAATGACTGCCCCATTATGATCCCAAATCCCCTCCCCAGAGGAGCACCCAAGACAAATTATTACATATAAGACACCACTGGACCCCCGCCAATCAATGACTGCCCCATGATGATCCCAAATTCCCTCCCCAGAGGAGCACCCAAGGCAAATTATTACATATAAGACACCACTGGACCCCCGCCAATCAATGACTGCCCCATGATGATCCCAAATTCCCTCCCCAGAGGAGCACCCAAGGCAAATTATTACATATAAGACACCACTGGACCCTCTCCAATCAATGACTGCCCCATGATGATCCCAACTTCCCTCCCCAGAGGAGCACCCAAGGCAAATTATTACATATAAGACACCACTGGACCCCCACCAATCAATGACTGCCCCATGATGATCCCAAATCCCCCTCCCCAGAGGAGCACCCAAGACAAATTATTTCCTATAAGACATCACTGCACTCCCGTCAATCAATGACTGCCCCTTGATGATCCCAAATCCCCTCCCCAGAGGAGCACCCAAGGCAAATTATTACATATAAGACACCACTGGACCCCCGCCAATCAATGACTGCCCCATGATGATCCCAACTTCCCTCCCCAGAGGAGCCATGCCACCCAAGACTTATTCCAAGGGCAATTCTTTCCTATAAGACACCACTGCACTCCAACCAATCAATGACTGCGCTCCTTGGACTGCCCTCGGTGATCTAGTTGAGCATTCACAAACTTGAACCCTCAGTAGGTCTCAGTGGCTGGAGCCTTTCAGAAGATCACAAGTATATTAAAGCGGAGCTCCACCCAAAAAAGGGGATGCTCCCATTATGTAGTTCCTTCACCCCCTCCGGTGCCACATTTGGCACCTTTCGGGAAGGGGAACCTATTTGTACCTGGTACCTGTCCCCACTTCCGGAAGACCTGATTGAAGTGAGGTCCCCCGGAAGTTCGTTCCTCCTCCCCCTTTCCCCCCCACCGTGCACTTCACGCATGCGCAATAGGGAGCTGGCCGTAAAGCCGCTTCACTGCTGGTTTCCCTTCCAGGCAGTTGTGGCGGTACCCCAGAACCAATGGGAACGTGGCCTGGGGTGCCGACATGACAGGATGAGCAGCTCCGGGATCTGTGGCTGCTAACTTTTCATTTTTCTTCGCGGGGGGGGGGGGTGCCTCTTTAAAACGCCATTAAACCCGAAATCCAACATTATATTGCAGCTTACGAATTATTCGATGTGGCGGCTGCATTCGTTTTCTTTCTTTGGCTTTCTGTTTTCTTAACCAGATGAAAAAGTAATGCAGCTGCCGCCTCTAATAATTGGTAAGATTGCAATATAGGACATTATGGGGGGGGGCACCTAATAGAGGGGGGGATCACCTAAGGGGGGGGGGCACTTCATGGAAGGGGATCATCTAATGGAGAGGGTCCATCTAATGCAAGGGAGAGACCACCTAATTGATGGGGTCCATCTAATGCAAGGGAGAGACCACCTAATTGATGGGGTCCATCTAATGCACGGGAGAGACCACCTAATTGATGGGGTCCATCTAATGCAAGGGAGAGACCACCTAATTGATGGGGTCCATCTAATGCAAGGGAGAGACCACCTAATTGATGGGGTCCATCTAATGCAAGGGAGAGACCACCTAATTGATGGGGTCCATCTAATGCAAGGGAGAGACCACCTAATTGATGGGGTCCATCTAATGCAAGGGAGAGACCACCTAATTGATGGGGTCCATCTAATGCACGGGAGAGACCACCTAATTGATGGGGTCCATCTAATGCAAGGGAGAGACCACCTAATTGATGGGGTCCATCTAATGCAAGGGAGAGACCACCTAATTGATGGGGTCCATCTAACGGGGGGGGGGCACTTCATGGAAGGGGATCATCTAATGGAGGGGGATCACCTAATTGAGGGGGGAAACTATCTAATGGAGGGGGTCCACCTAATGGATTGGGACCGTCTAATGAAGGGGGATCACGGTGCGGCAGACACAAGATTGGGGCGTCTTCTTCCTTTTTTTTTTTTATCCGTTTTTCTCCTTCCTTTGAATAACGGGGAGATCGGGATATGTGGAGATCGGGATCCTTTGAATAACGGGGAGATCGGGATCCTTTGAATAACGGGGAGATCGGGATATGTGGAGATCGGTATCCTTTGAATAACGGGGAGATTGGGATATGTGGAGATCGGGATCCTTTGAATAACGGGGAGATCGGGATCCTTTGAATAACGGGGAGATCGGGATATGTGGAGATCGGGATCCTTTGAATAACGGGGAGATCGGGATATGTGGAGATCGGGATCCTTTGAATAACGGGGAGATCGGGATCCTTTGAATAACGGGGAGATCGGGATATGTGGAGATCGGTATCCTTTGAATAACGGGGAGATCGGGATATGTGGAGATCGGGATCCTTTGAATAACGGGGAGATCGGGATCCTTTGAATAACGGGGAGATCGGGATATGTGGAGATCGGGATCCTTTGAATAACGGGGAGATCGGGATATGTGGAGATCGGGATCCTTTGAATAACGGGGAGATCGGGATCCTTTGAATAACGGGGAGATCGGGATATGTGGAGATCGGGATCCTTTGAATAACGGGGAGATTGGGATATGTGGAGATCGGGATCCTTTGAATAACGGGGAGATCGGGATCCTTTGAATAACGGGGAGATCGGGATATGTGGAGATCGGGATCCTTTGAATAACGGGGAGATCGGGATATGTGGAGATCGGGATCCTTTGAATAACGGGGAGATCGGGATCCTTTGAATAACGGGGAGATCGGGATATGTGGAGATCGGGATCCTTTGAATAACGGGGAGATCGGGATATGTGGAGATCGGGATCCTTTGAATAACGGGGAGATCGGGATCCTTTGAATAACGGGGAGATCGGGATATGTGGAGATCGGGATCCTTTGAATAACGGGGAGATTGGGATATGTGGAGATCGGGATCCTTTGAATAACGGGGAGATCGGGATCCTTTGAATAACGGGGAGATCGGGATATGTGGAGATCGGGATCCTTTGAATAACGGGGAGATCGGGATATGTGGAGATCGGGATCCTTTGAATAACGGGGAGATCGGGATCCTTTGAATAACGGGGAGATCGGGATATGTGGAGATCGGGATCCTTTGAATAACGGGGAGATCGGGATCCTTTGAATAACGGGGAGATCGGGATATGTGGAGATCGGGATCCTTTGAATAACGGGGAGATCGGGATATGTGGAGATCGGGATCCTTTGAATAACGGGGAGATCGGGATCCTTTGAATAACGGGGAGATCGGGATATGTGGAGATCGGGATCCTTTGAATAACGGGGAGATCGGGATATGTGGAGATCGGGATCCTTTGAATAACGGGGAGATCGGGATATGTGTAGATCGGGATCCTTTGAATAACGGGGAGATCGGGATCCTTTGAATAACGGGGAGATCGGGATATGTGGAGATCGGGATCCTTTGAATAACGGGGAGATCGGGATATGTGGAGATCGGGATCCTTTGAATAACGGGGAGATCGGGATCCTTTGAATAACGGGGAGATCGGGATATGTGGAGATCGGGATCCTTTGAATAACAGGGAGATTGGGATATGTGGAGATCGGGATCCTTTGAATAACGGGGAGATCGGGATATGTGGAGATCGGGATCCTTTGAATAACGGGGAGATCGGGATATGTGGAGATCGGGATCCTTTGAATAACGGGGAGATCGGGATCCTTTGAATAACGGGGAGATCGGGATATGTGGAGATCGGGATCCTTTGAATAACGGGGAGATCGGGATCCTTTGAATAACGGGGAGATCGGGATATGTGGAGATCGGGATCCTTTGAATAACGGGGAGATCGGGATATGTGGAGATCGGGATCCTTTGAATAACGGGGAGATCGGGATCCTTTGAATAACGGGGAGATCGGGATATGTGGAGATCGGGATCCTTTGAATAACGGGGAGATTGGGATATGTGGAGATCGGGATCCTTTGAATAACGGGGAGATCGGGATCCTTTGAATAACGGGGAGATCGGGATATGTGGAGATCGGGATCCTTTGAATAACGGGGAGATCGGGATATGTGGAGATCGGGATCCTTTGAATAACGGGGAGATCGGGATCCTTTGAATAACGGGGAGATCGGGATATGTGGAGATCGGGATCCTTTGAATAACGGGGAGATCGGGATCCTTTGAATAACGGGGAGATCGGGATATGTGGAGATCGGGATCCTTTGAATAACGGGGAGATCGGGATATGTGGAGATCGGGATCCTTTGAATAACGGGGAGATCGGGATCCTTTGAATAACGGGGAGATCGGGATATGTGGAGATCGGTATCCTTTGAATAACGGGGAGATCGGGATATGTGGAGATCGGGATCCTTTGAATAACGGGGAGATCGGGATCCTTTGAATAACGGGGAGATCGGGATATGTGGAGATCGGGATCCTTTGAATAACGGGGAGATTGGGATATGTGGAGATCGGGATCCTTTGAATAACGGGGAGATCGGGATCCTTTGAATAACGGGGAGATCGGGATATGTGGAGATCGGGATCCTTTGAATAACGGGGAGATCGGGATATGTGGAGATCGGGATCCTTTGAATAACGGGGAGATCGGGATCCTTTGAATAACGGGGAGATCGGGATATGTGGAGATCGGGATCCTTTGAATAACGGGGAGATTGGGATATGTGGAGATCGGGATCCTTTGAATAACGGGGAGATCGGGATCCTTTGAATAACGGGAAGATCGGAATGAAAGATTACCATGAATGGTGCGAGAAAAGGACGACTTCTATTATTTATACCAATAAAGTTACAATTGAACCCTCCAGAGGCGTCATCTATTCAATGTTTATTCCATTCCTCTATTGGGGGGGCACAGAGGGGTATCATTGGGGTTCTGCTGTGACCCGGGTTACACCCCACAGTCCGGGCGATCATCAATGGAAGCCAGGATGGGAGGAGCCGATCACATTCACCTATCAGAGCTCTTTCATCAATGTGTGTCCAATCCCACCAATAGAAAGCTTTGTGATAAAACGATGAGATCATAAAGTGTTATTGTCCTTCAAAGGTGACAGCGCTGGGAGCTGCGAATTGTCGTGGGCAGGAGGGGGGAGTGTCTGATATTGAAGGGGGGTCCCCAATATTGAAGGGGGAGTGTCTGATATGGAAGGGGGAGTGTCTGATATTGATGGGGGTCCCTGATATTGAAGGGGGAGTGTAATATTGATGGGGATCCCTGTATTGAAGGGGGAGTGTCTACTATTGATGGGGGGTGTCTAATATTGAAGGGGGAGTGTCTGATATTGATGGGGATCCCTGATATTGATGGGGGAGTGTCTAATATTGAAGGAGGGTCCCTGATATTGATGGGGGAGTGTCTAATATTGATGGGGGAGTGTCTAATATTGAAGGGGGAGTGTCTAATATTGAAGGGGGAGTGTCTGATATTGAAGGGGGAGTGTGATATTGATGGGGATCCCTGATATTGATGGGGGAGTGTCTAATATTGAAGGAGGGTCCCTGATATTGAAGGGGGAGTGTCTTATATGGAATGGGGAGTGTCTGATATTGAAGGAGGTAATCACAGTTCATGTATGATTTAGCAAGGGGGAGGGGCAATGACTTTTTCACACAGGGACAGTCAGGATTGGACGGATTTTTTCCCCTTTATAAATGAAATCGGGAAGTAAAATTGTTATTTTGTATTTCTCGGGATGTCACATTTCTTTGATGATCAGAATCATTTATGTGACAAATATACAAAAATAAATATTAATAATCCAGAAGGGGGCAAATACTTTTTCCCAGCCCTGTACATCCATAGAGAGGGGGGAGGGACACTCGTCCTATGATTGGTCAGTATTAGATATATGGAGTCATGTGACCTCTGTGTATATATATATATATATATATACTCCATACACATTAATGGAAAGGTTTTAGTATCACAATAATAATGCCCCCCCCTCCCCTCCCCCCATCTACTTACATTAGATCAGTTGTAGTCTGAAAAAAAAAACGGCCGGAATTCTGTTTCCGTGGCGACTTCCAATTTCAGAAGGCTCCTCCCCCAATCACAGGTCAGTGCTGTGCCAAGTAAAGAACTCCTCCCCCCATCACCTATAACCCCCCATCCCTCCACAACGCCTCCACCTACAGAGGGCGATGGCGGCTCATTTCGAAGGTCTCGGGACGCTCTTTCACACGATATAAATATGTTGGGGTAATAAACATTCTCTTCCCAGATATCACCCCCTGTGTTTAGGGGTGGAACCCCCTTTCTGGGCACTGCACAGTGATGTCATATAACTCTGTGCAGAGTGGCAGTTGGTTTCCATGGAGACTGTGTGATGTCATATAACTCTGTGCATAGTGGCAGTTGGTTTCCATGGAGACAGTGATGTCCTGCAGAGTGGCAGTTGGTTTCCATGGAGACAGTGATGTCCTATAGACACTGTGCAGAGTGGCAGTTGGTTTCCATGGAGACTGTGTGATGTCACAGCAGGAGACCCAGGGGGGAGGGAATATAAGGCAGAGCTCAGGGGTCTCAGTCATTTCACTGTAGACAGTTGAAGAGAGAAGACGTGTTACAGAGAAGCTCCTGTGATATTACAGAGAGACATTTTTACTGAGAAGACAAATTCTATTTATTATTCTAAAATTCAAAGCATCGCAATGCAAGCTTACAATCTGAGATCGGTGGATGACGTGCTGAAGAACGCCCTCCCCCGCACTGAAGAGTATCCCGGATTTGGGAATCTGGTGTCCACCGTTCTCCTCCAAATGGAAACCAACACCGCAGGAATCGCCGACCTGAGGGCGGAGAACCAACAGCTGAGGAAGGTCAGACTCCTCCCACTTCTCACATTTAAAATACTTGTTTTTTTTTTTTTAGAAACTCACTGTGCCCACTCCTCACTGTGCCCATGACTAGACTGACGTTTAACATGGGAGTCTATGGAAGGGGTGCCCGGCTTTGAAAAATCGGTACTCCCCGGTCGTAGGTCCCCCGGACAAGAAACTTTGCACACTTATAAAGGAAAAGTGGGGATACATGTGTGCAAAATTCTGGGTCAAGGGGACCTACGACCGGCCATTACCGGGTCCCCAAATTCACCGGAGAAATGACCATTTAATTTAACATGGGAATCAATGGAAGTGGTGCCCGGCTTTGATAAATTGGTGCTCCCTTGCCATAGGTCCCCCGGACAAGAAACTAGGCACACTTATAGAGAAGAAATGGGACTACATGTGTGCCAAGTTCTGAGTCAAGGGGACCTACGACCGGCTATTACCGGGTCCCCAAATTCACCGGAGAAATGACCGATTAACATGGGAGTCTATGGAAAGGGTGCCCGGCTTTGAAAAATCGGTGCTCCCCGGTCGTAGGTCGCCCGGACAAAAAACTTTGCACGCTTATAAAGGAAGAGTGGGGGTACATGTGTGCCAAGTTCTGTGTCAAAGGGACCTACAACCGGGCCATTACCGGGTCCCCAAATTCACCGGAGAAATGACCGATTAACATGGGAGTCTATGGAAAGGGTGCCCGGCTTTGAAAAATCGGTGCTCCCCGTTCGTAGGTCGCCCGGACAAAAAACTTTGCACGCTTATAAAGGAAGAGTGGGGGTACATGTGTGCCAAGTTTTGTGTCAAGGGGACCTACAACCGGCCATAACCGGGTCCCCAAAGTCACCGGAGAAATTACCGATTAACATGGGAGTCTATGGAAGGGGTGCTCTGCTTTAAAAAATCGGTGCTACCCGGTCGTAGGTCCCCTAGACAACAACCTTTGGACACTTGTAGAGGAGGAAAGGGGCTACATGTGTGCCAAGTTCTGGGTCTAGGGATACTTGGACCAGCCATTACTGGGTCCCCAAAAATCACCAGAGAAATTACCATTTAACATGGGAGTCTATGGAAGGGGTGCTCTGCTTTGGAAAATTGGTGCTCCCCGGTCGTAGGTCCCCTAGACAACAAACTTTGCACATTTGTAGAGGAGGAAAGGGGCTACATGTGTGCCAAGTTCTGGGTCTAGGGAACTTACAACTGGCCATTACCGGGTCCCCAAATTCACCAGAGAAATTACCATTGGCCTATAGCTGGCGCATAGCGTTGGGTCTTTCCCTTCTTTAGGTATAAGGGTTATATGGGCCCCTAGGGCTTCTTGGCGCATCTCTACACCTTTCCCTATGGCATTCATATATTGCTGAAAAAATGAGACCAACGTCCCAGAGAATTTCTTGTAATATAGTGAGGTGTAGCCATCTGGGCCCGGACTTTTCCCTGCTTTAGTGTTATTAATCGCCTGTTCAATTTCTTCCTTTGTAATTTCTCTTTCTAATTCACTAGTTCCTTCTTCTGATAGAGCAGGTATTTTTGCTTTTTCTAGGTACGGCTCTATTCTGTTTTTCCTAAATTGGGTTTTCTCCGCATGGAACAGTTTTTGATGGGGGCAGTTTTGATGGGGCAATTTGACGGAACAGTTTTTGATGGGGGCAGTTTTGATGGGGCAATTTGATGGAACAGTTTTTGATGGGGGCAGTTTTTGAGGGGGCAATTTGATGGAACAGTTTTTGATGGGGGCAGTTTTTGAGGGGGCAGTTTTGATTGGGCAATAGGATGTGGGCAATTTGATTGGGCAATTTGATGGAAGGCATGAAAGTTGTAATTGATGTCTGAGCTCTATAAAAGAAAGATCACAACTAATGTTTCCTATTTGTGGTTATTACAGGAGATGTCAGCGAAGGACGATCAGATGAAGACCATGGAAAACAGTTACACGGAATGTATGAAGGCCCTGAAAGACAAGGAGGAGGCAGATAAGAAAGAGAAGGAGACCTGGAAGAAGGAACTGGAAGAGAAGCTGGGCATTGTCCAGAAGGAGTGGGAAGAGAAGAGCGAGAGGAATGGGGTTGCCCTTCAGGAGCAGTGTAAGGAAGCCAATGAGAAGCTGCGGAAGATGGAGGAACAACTGATGAAGATGATGGAGGAGTTGAAGGTGACGAAGGAGCAGCATGAAAAGGAGAAGAAGGAGATGGAGGGGCAAATGAATAAAATGATGGAGGCAATGGTAAGTATCAGATTGTTGGGGTGTCATTGCGATGGAGCCTACCACACACGGCCGCAATTTCCCAACCAAAAGCTCCCATCGGACTTTTCTTGTGGGAATTTCCGATCGTGTGTACGCCGCATTAGTCTTACATAGGTGGCAGCCAAAGGGTGAAATCATCCTCTGTGCTCCCGACCTCCACAATCTGCATTACATTTCACACACTATAAGCTACTCAATGCTTTGACATTTCATTGATTTTCTTCTTCTTCTTCTTCCATGAACAAAAGATGAAGGCTGAGCGTGATCAGGCCGAGAAAGATCGGGCCAAGAAGATTCAGGATGAGAAGGATCGAGCCAAGAAGGATCAGGATGGGAAGGATCAAGCCAAGAAGGATCAGGATGGGAAGGATCGAGCCAAGAAGGATCAGGATGGGAAGTATCGGGCCGAGAACGATCGGGCCAAGAAGGATCAGGCCGAGAAGGATCAGGCCGAGAAAGATCGAGCCAAGAAGGATCAGGATGAGAAGGTAGGGGTGATAGGATTAGTAGTCTTAGGGTTACCTAACCCTAACCCTCTAACCCTGACCCTCTAACCCCAACCCCCTAACCCTCTAACCCAAGACCTAACCTTAACCCCCCTCTAACCCTAACCTAACCCGAACTCTCTAACCCTAACCTAACCCTCTAACCCAAGCCCTTACCTAACCCTAACCCAAGCTCTAACCCTAACCCCCTAACCCCAACCCCCTAACTCTCTAACCCTGACCCTCTAACCCAAGACCTAACCTTAACCCCCCTCTAACCCTAACCCAAGCCCTAACCATTTAACCCCCTAACCCTAACCCTCTAACCCTCTAACCCCCTAGCCCTAACCCTTATTTGTTCTTTATATAAAGTATTGTAATCTAATGGTCTCTTTTCTCTTCTTAGATGATGATGAAGGATCTGGAGCCCGGTGCTCTGGCCAGGCGGATGGGGGAAAGCTCAGAGGAGGGGACCCTCCAGTCGGGAAAGTTGCAGCCACACCACGTTGAAGCGGCGGCGGACCTCCTGTAAGTGATGACTTCTTCTGTCTTTGGTAGGGGAAGTCTATGTGTACATCTGATCTGCTGGAAGCCGAGACCTTCCTATACAGATATGCTGTACATACAGACTGGTGCCGGCACCCCAATATGTGACTAGTACCCCCCTCTCTCTCCTGCCTTCTGATTGGCCACCATCAGGTGGAGGGGTCAATCATGAAGCCGGTGAGGCCGGGCCAAGTGCTACTATTGGGAGATTATTGGGCTTCCCGGGGCCCCTGAGGATATGTGCCGGCACCAACATTCAGTAGAACATGTATTTTTATCATAAGAAATAAATAACCGCCAACTGTTTTCTCTTCTAGGAGCGCCAAGATCTCGTTTAGGAGTTGTCCTTGCTGCAAATACGGAGTGTCCCAGTCCAAAGCCATCAAGTAAGTCTATACCACCCTCTTTTCCCCCGACTCCACCCTCTTGTACCCCGACTCCACCCTCTTGTACCCCGGACTCCACCCTCTTGTACCCCAGACTCCACCCTCTTGTACCCCAGACTCCACCCTCTTGTACCCCAGACTCCACCCTCTTGTACCCCGGACTCCACCCTCTTGTACCCCTGACTCCACTCTCTTGTACCCCGGACTCCACCCTCTTGTACCCCGGACTCCACCCTCTTGTACCCCAGACTCCACCCTCTTGTACCCCAGACTCCACCCTCTTGTACCCCGGACTCCACCCATGAAATAACTGTTTTTTCTCTTCTAGCACCTCGGAGATCTTTGATTTGCTGTGCCCTTCCTGCTACAGCATGATGAAGAAGCTGAGCTCCGCCCAGTAAGTATCCTCCAATCATAGAAAGATGTTTTGTATTCCTCACATGCGTGTTTCCGGACATCCCATAATATCATTACATTTATTATTGGGGGAGGGGGTGTCCCCTCTCTCTCCTGCCTCCTGATTGGCCACCATCAGGTGGAGGGGTCAATCATGAAGCCGGTGAGGCCGTGCCAAGTGCTCCTATTGGGAGATTGTTGGGCCCTTCATTTGAGGGGCCCCCCGGGGGAGGATATGTGCCGGCACCAACATTCAGGAAACACTTCAGAGAGGAAGAAATGAGTAGAAAATGTATTTTTATCATGATAAGAAAGCAATGAAATAACCGCCAACTGTTTTCTCTTCTAGGATCATGGAGGTGTGTAAATACTGTCCTTGGTGCGGCCACACAGCGTCCCAGAGAAGACCCACCAAGTAAGTATATCCCCCCTATTCTACCCCCATGGGACCCCGATGTAAGGGGGCTCTGATGGGGACCCCGATGTAAGGGGGGGCTCTGATGGGACCCCGATGTAAGGTGGGGCTCTGATGGGTACCCTAATATAAGGGGGGCTCTGATGGGGACATTGATATAAGGGGGGGCTCTGATGGGTACCCTGATATAAGGGGGGCTCTGATGGGGACCCTGATATAAGGGGGCTCTGATGGGGACCCTGATGTAAGGGGGGGCTCTGATGGGGACCCTGATATAAGGGGGGGGGGGCTCTGATGGGGACCCCGATGTAAGGGGGGCTCTGATGGGACCCCGATGTAAGGGGGGGCTCTGATGGGTACCCTAATATAAGGGGGGCTCTGATGGGGACCCTGATATAAGGGGGGGCTCTGATGGGTACCCTAATATAAGGGGGGCTCTGATGGGGACCCTGATATAAGGGGGGGCTCTGATGGGGACCCTGATATAAGGGGGGCTCTGATGGGGACCCTGATATAAGGGGGCTCTGATGGGGACCCTGATATAAGGAGGGCCTCTGATGGGGACCCTGATATAAGGGGGCTCTGATGGGGACCCTGATGTAAGGGGGGGGGCTCTGATGGGGACCCTGATATAAGGGGGGGGCTCTGATGGGGACCCTGATATAAGGGGGGCTCTCTGATGGGGACCCCGATGTAGAAAGACTTATTAGTAGCAATGAAATAACCTCCAATGTTTTCTCTTGTAGGACGGTGGGGATCCCTGAGTTGCTGTGCTCTGACTGTCTCACCCTGATGGAAAAGCTGCGCTCCGGCCGGTAAGTATATTCCAATGATAGAAAGATGTTTCTTATTGTATAAAGGGGGGCTCTGATGGGGACCCTGATATAAGGGGGGCCTCTGATGGGGACCCTGATATAAGGGGGCCTCTGATGGGGACCCTGATATAAGGGGGGCCTCTGATGGGGACCCTGATATAAGGGGGGCTCTGATGGGGACCCTGATATAAGGGGGGGCTCTGATGGGGACCCTGATATAAGGGGGGCTCTGATGGGGACCCTGATATAAGGGGGCCTCTGATGGGGACCCTGATATAAGGGGGGCCTCTGATGGGGACTCTGATATAAGGGGGGGCTCTGATGGGGACCCTGATATAAGGGGGGGCTCTGATGGGGACCCTGATATAAGGGGGGCCTCTAAAGGGGACCCTGATATAAGGGGGGCCTCTGATGGGGACCCTGATATAAGGGGGCCTCTGATGGGGACTCTGATATAAGGGGGGGCTCTGATGGGGACTCTGATATAAGGGGGGGGCTCTGATGGGGACCCTGATATAAGGGGGGGCTCTGATGGGGACCCTGATATAAGGGGGGCCTCTAAAGGGGACCCTGATATAAGGGGGGCCTCTGATGGGGACCCTGATATAAGGGGGCCTCTGATGGGGACCCTGATATAAGGGGGCCTCTGATGGGGACCCTGATATAAGGGGGGCCTCTGATGGGGACCCTGATATAAGGGGGGCTCTGCTGAGGACCCTGGTGTAAGGGGGGCTCTGATGGGGACCCTGATATAAGGGGGGCTCTGATGGGGACCCTGATATAAGGGGGGCTTTGATGGGGACCATGATATAAGGGGGGCCTCTGATGGGGACCCTGATATAAGGGGGCTCAGATGGGGACCCTGATAAATGGGGGGCTCTGATGGGGACCCAGATATAAGGGGGGCTCTGATGGGGACCCTGATATAAGGGGGAGGGGCTCTGATGGGGACCCTGATAAATGGGGGGCTCTGATGGGGACCCAGATATAAGGGGGGCTCTGATGGGGACCCTGATATAAGGGGGGCTCTGATGGGGACCCTGATATAAGGGGGGCTCTGATGGGGACCCTGATATAAGGGGGGGCTCTGATGGGGACCCTGATATAAGGGGGGCTCTGATGGGGACCCTGATATAAGGGGGGGCTCTGATGGGGACCCTGATATAAGGGGAGCTCTGATGGGGACCCTGATATAAGGGGGGCTCTGATGGGGACCCTGATATAAGGGGAACTCTGATGGGGACCCTGATATAAGGGGGGGCTCTGATGGGGACCCTGATATAAGAGGGGCTCTGATGGGGACCCTGATATAAGGGGGGCTCTGATGGGGACCCTGATATAAGGGGGGGCTCTGATGGGGACCCTGATATAAGGGGGGCTCTGATGGGGACCCTGATATAAGGGGGGGCTCTGATGGGGACCCTGATATAAGGGGAGCTCTGATGGGGACCCTGATATAAGGGGGGCTCTGATGGGGACCCTGATATAAGGGGGGGCTCTGATGGGGACCCTGATATAAGGGGGGCTCTGATGGGGACCCTGATATAAGGGGGGCTCTGATGGGGACCCTGATATAAGGGGGGGCTCTGATGGGGACCCTGATATAAGGGGAGCTCTGATGGGGACCCTGATATAAGGGGAGCTCTGATGGGGACCCTGATATAAGGGGGGCTCTGATGGGGACCCTGATATAAGGGGGGGCTCTGATGGGGACCCTGATATAAGGGGGGGCTCTGATGGGGACCCTGATATAAGGGGGGCTCTGATGGGGACCCTGATATAAGGGGGGCTCTGATGGGGACCCTGATATAAGGGGGGCTCTGATGGGGACCCTGATATAAGAGGGGCTCTGATGGGGACCCTGATATAAGGGGGGCTCTGATGGGGACCCTGATATAAGGGGGGCCTCTGATGGGGACCCTGATATAAGGGGGGGCTCTGATGGGGACCCTGATATAAGAGGGGCTCTGATGGGGACCCTGATGATGTAGTGATGAGTAGAAAGACCTTCTTAGTAACAAAGCAATGAAATAACTTCCATCTCTCTTCTCTTCTAGGACCATGGACATCTCCGATTTGCTGTGCTCTGCCTGCCCACTGCTGCCGCCAATCCCCGGCCAGTAAGTATCACATGGGTGTTCCCGGACATCCGGACATCCCATAATATCATTTATTATTGGATTTCATTCTTCTACTGACTTTCTTTTCTTATCAGAGAGATAAAGATGACCCCAAAGCCTCCTTCAGAACCGAAACCGACAACAATGGGAGAAAGAGTCGCCAAGCTTCACAATGCGTAAGTATGGGGAAACCAAGGGTTAAAGGGGGAGGGGAAACCAAGGGTTAAAGGGGGAGGGGAAACCAAGGGTTAAAGGGGGAGGGGAAACCAAGGGTTAAAGGGGGAGGGGAAACCAAGGGTTAAAGGGGGAAGGGCAAACCAAGGGTTAAAGGGGGAGGGGAAACCAAGGGTTAAAGGGGGAGGGGAAACCAAGGGTTAAAGGGGGAAGGGGAAACCAGGGGTTAAAGGGGGAGGGGAAACCAAGGGTTTAAGGGGGAGGGGAAGAGACAGGGAGGAGCAGGAAAGATCTGGCCATACATACACTTTAATTCTCCTCTGGCCAGATCTCCTACGTATGTGTAGGACTATAGGAGAGATATTATGCAGCTCCATGGAGAAGGATCCTTCTGGATGAGGGCAGATAATCCACAACATTTCTAAGGCCTCCCCAACTAATCTCAGTCCTATGTGCCAATGATGGGGTATAGAAGGGCAAAGTCGGCTCTTTAATTAGACGGTCTCCTAAGGCCTCGCACTCCCAGGGGCCTCACAAAGCCTCTGTAGAAGGGTATCTTGGGGTGCCCATAGATAGACCTCTATGGTAGTGAGATAAGAGGGGGTGAGACATCTCCTGCTACCTGTCACCCAATCAATGGACAGGACTCCTTCCCATCACTCCGGGATTCTGTAACCTTTATGATCCTTACCGGATGGTGCCGGGTGATGTGAGAATGGATGATGGGAGAGCAGATCACGCATGCTCACATATCGATCACATGGGAATGGGATCAGCTGGGATAAAGTACTATAATGACCTCTAATCTCCTTTTCTTATTAGTAAAAAGCTCACGACCGGCCGAGGAACCGATGCACAGATCTACAAGACTACGACATCGGAGAGTCCATCGATCATCGCACCATTGATGACAAAGCCATCGATCATCGCATCATTGATGTCAAAGCCATCGATCATCACACCATTGAAGACAAAGCCATCGATCATCACACCATTGAAGACAAAGCCATCGATCATCGCATCATTGAAGACAAAGCTACAGCCCCTCCCAAAACAGAAGGCAACCAAGGTAAGTACTCTAAAGGATGAAGGACAGTAGGGTGGTCACTGTACCGGATGAGGGTGGTCGCTATACCGGATGAGGGTGGTCACTATACCGGATGAGGGTGGTCACCGTAACGGATGATGGTGGTCACTATATCGGATGAGGGTGGTCACTGTACCGGATGAGGGTGGTCACCGTACCGGATGAGGGTGGTCACCGTACCGGATGAGGGTGGTCACCGTAACGGATGAGGGTGGTCACTATACCGGATGAGGGTGGTCACCGTACCGGATGAGGGTGGTCACCGTAACGGATGAGGGTGGTCACCGTACCGGATGAGGGTGGTCACCGTACCGGATGAGGGTGGTCACCGTACCGGATGAGGGTGGTCACCGTACCGGATGAGGGTGGTCACCGTACCAGATGAGGGTGGTCCCTATACCGGATGAGGGTGGTCACCGTACCGGATGAGGGTGGTCCCTATACCGGATGAGGGTGGTCACCGTACCGGATGAGGGTGGTCACTGTAACGGATGAGGGTGGTCACCGTACCGGATGAGGGTGGTCACCATACCGGATGAGGGGTTAGAACGGTGACTGCTCATGACGGGCCCCAGGTTTGAAGCTCCCACCATATTGTATGTTGGAGAAGTCACATTTCTAGGTCCCCCCCCCCATGTCCCCTCCATCTGATCTCTTTCTATTAGTATTCTGTATAGAAATTTCTGTATTTAATAATTTTTATCTATTTTTCTCCACCAGTCAGTCACTCCGACTCCCAAGGACCTCCGCAGAAGATCAGAGCTCCTCCCACAAATCTCGCTGAAGAAAGGTAAGGAACCGTCTACCATCCTCATTTGTGTTTAGATAGTGAAGGGAAGAAGGTGATAAGTCACCCTACTGATCTCATGATGTACCCAGCCCCCCTTCCCCGGGGGGCCCATTCCAACCCCCCTCCCCCGGGGGCCCATTCCAACCCCCCTCCCCTCAGGGGCCCATTCCAACCCCCCCGGGGGGCCATTCCAACTCCCCTCCCCCCGGGGGCCCATTCCAACCCCCCTCCCCCAGGGGGCCCATTCCAACTCCCCCGGGGGCCCATTCCAACCCCCCCGGGGGCCCATTCCAACCCCCCTCCCCCGGGGGCCCATTCCAACTCCCCCGGGGGGCCTGACCTTCTCTGGAGATCATCATGTCCTCCCCTCTTATTCTTCACCCACAATGTCTATGGGAGAGTCTCCTATAATATACAAGTCATACTAACCATGGATGAGATCAGTGGGTGGGACTTCTCTCTTCTTCCCCCAATCACAATCCCAAAGTGTGCGCCAAAACGTGCTCTATAAAGTATTTCCTTCTAGAGTGGGATTTATTTCTATCTCTCTTTGTTTTATCCCTCAGGAAACACCAATCCCGGAACTCGGCGTTGATCCCAAGGTGACCGTCCCTAAGCCTAATGAAGAAGGAGTCTGATTTTTCTGAGGGACGCCGTGGGACAAGGGACTCCATGGAAGGAGTATACAGGGACACCGTGGGACAAGGGCCAAGGGACTCCATGGAAGGAGTATACAGGGACACCGTGGGATAAGGGACTCCATGGAAGGAGTATACAGGGACACCGTGGGACAAGGGACTCCATGGAAGGAGTATACAGGGACACTGTGGGACGAGGGCCAAGGGACTCCATGGAAGGAGTATACAGGGACAAGGGACTCCATGGAAGGAGTATACAGGGACACTGTGGGATAAGGGACTCCATGGAAGGAGTATACAGGGACACCGTGGGACGAGGGACTCCATGGAATTAGTATACAGGGACACCGTGGGACGAGGGACTCCATGGAAGGAGTATACAGGGACACCGTGGGACGAGGGCTTTGAATTCTGTGTGAAGAACAATCGGTTGCTAGGGAGAGGGACGGGAATCCGGCCGCCTCGTCCTTAACAACCGATGACTCATCAGCTGTCAGCAGGTCTCCCCGCTGACAGCTGAATTGTAAACAAAGGAACGCCGGCAATAACAAAGTGCAGAAAGAAAACAGACAACATTTTTAGGAAAATTGTTGCGGGGTCCACTCAGAATCCATACCAGACCCTTATCCGAGCATGCAGCTCAGTAGGCCAGGAAAGGGGGGACAAGCAAGCACCCCCGCTCCTGAACCATACAAGGCCACACACCCTCATCATAGGGGGTGCTTTGGGGCAGGGGAGCCATGTTGATGGAGACAAGGGCCTCTTCTCCACAACCCTTGCCCGGTGGTTGTGGGGGTGCGGGGGATGACTTATCTGAATCTGGAAGCCCCCTTTATCAAGGAGGCCCCCAGATCCTTACCCCTCTCTATGTGAATGAGTATGGGGAACAACAGACCCCATATTCCTTCACATGGGGGAAGGGGGGGGGTCGGGATCTGGGGGATGGGGACCCTTGTTAAAGGGGGCTTCCAGATTCTGATGTCACCCCCTGCACCCCCACAACCACCGATCCAGGGTTGTGGAGAAGAGGCCCTTGTCTCCATCAACATGGGGATGAGGTGGTTTGGGGGGGAGCTCCCCTGCCCCAAAGCACCCCCTATGTTGAGGGCATGTGGGCTTGTATGGTTCAGGAGTGGGGGTTCTTGCTTGCCTCCCCCCTTTCCTTGCCTATCGGGCTGTATGCTCGGATAAGGGTCTGGTAGGGACTCTGAGTGGACCCCACACCAACTTTCTTTTGGCGTGTGGTTCCCTATAAAATCCATACCAGCCTTGAAGGGCCTGGAATGGATGGGGGGGATGGATGGGGGGGGGGACCCACGCTATTTTCTTTCTGCACTTTTTCATTGCCGGCGTTCTTTTGTTTACATTTCAGCTGTCAGTGGGGAGACCCGCTGACAGCTGATGAGTCATCGGTTGTCAGGGACGCTTCCTGTCCCACTCTCTAACAACCAACTATTCTTCACACAGAATTCGGATCGAGGGGGGATTGGGGACGAGAGGGGGGATTGGGGATGGGAAAGAGGGGATTGGGGATGAGAGGGGGGATTGGGGATGAGAGGGGATTGGGGATGGGAAAGAGGGGATTGGGGATGAGAGGGGGGATTGGGGACGAGAGAGGGGATTGGGGATGAGAGGGGGGATTGGGGATGGGAAAGAGGGGATTGGGGGATGAGAGAGGGGATTGGGGATGAGAGGGGGGATTGGGGATGGGAAAGAGGGGATTGGGGATGGGAAAGAGGGGATTGGGGATGGGAAAGAGGGGATTGGGGATGGGAAAGAGGGGATTGGGGATGAGAGAGGGGATTGGGGATGAGAGGGGGGATTGGGGATGGGAAAGAGGGGATTGGGGACGAGAGGGGATTGGGGACGAGAGGGGGGATTGGGGATGAGAGGGGGGATTGGGACGAGAGGGGGGATTGGGGTGAGGGAAAGAGGGGATTGGGGATGGGAAAGAGGGGATTGGGGATGGGAAAGAGGGGATTGGGGATGAGAGGGGATTGGAGACGAGAGGGGGGATTGGGGATGGGAAAGAGGGGATTGGGGATGGGAAAGAGGGGATTGGGGATGGGAAAGAGGGGATTGGGGATGAGAGGGGGGATTGGGGATGGGAAAGAGGGGATTGGGGATGGGAAAGAGGGGATTGGGGATGAGAGGGGGGATTGGGGGAGGGAAAGAGGGGATTGGGGGAGGGAAAGAGGGGATTGGGGATGAGAGGGGGGATTGGGGATGGGAAAGAGGGGATTGGGATGAGAGGGGGGATTGGGGGAGGGAAAGAGGGGATTGGGGATGGGAAAGAGGGG